>NC_056732.1:1625152136-1625162136 GCF_019279795.1 Protopterus annectens
TCTGTATCTTGTTAGGTTAGCAGGAACTTTGACTGTCCCAGTACAATTTGACGAAGCAAGAGTCATTATGCAGTCAAAAGGGAGCAGTTTCTAATGACGTATAACCTAGTCATGATGCCACTGCCTGATAGAGCTAGTTATATCTAAAAGTTTTAAGGATAATGACTAATACTGCTATAGTCTGCAGAGATACTGAAAGGTAAAGGATACCTGTACTGAATTATATACGTTGCTCTGAACGAAAGCAGCTGTTAACAATACAAATGTGGAAAGTACCAGCTTGTGTATGCAGGCAGAAAATCAGCAGCTTCTATAAATGATGGTGTTGCTCATTAATGCAACTGAACATAGTTCTACATACAGGTATGTCTAAAATATTGTGTCAATCAGAATCTTACAGTGCTTTTAGAAAAGGGATACATCTGCTTATTGGAGAGGCTGCTGACTTTACACAAGCTATAATCCTGACCAGGTGGGTATTACAGGGAAATAACCAACTGCCCAAGGGTGTTCTGAGGCCAGACTCTGCAGGTAGGAGGCTTCCCAACCCCTGGAATATCCATTATTTCCCTGTAATACCCACTCTGGAGGGAATTATTGATGTTAGAAAATGGGTAATTAACTGGTGCTTTATATTATCGTTAGGTATTTTTTATATAAGTATTTTTTATTTTGATATAAAGTAGTTCCTCCATCAAATAGTTATCGTAAGTATGATATAGCCATTAATAGGCATTACCACAAACATTAAATATACACAACCCTTTAAACTAATTAATCAAATGCAGCTGATGCTCATGCTATAAGGTGCAGCCCTATATATTTACGCATTTCTTGATATTTTCTGCTCTTTGTTATTTTTGTTATTAGGGAAAGTCACTGATGTTATTAGGGAGAGTCGCTGATGTGAAAGTTCAATTCTCCCTGTATGATCACATGCCAATTGATGTAATGTACTTTGATCAGAAGTTAGGAGGCCAATTTCAGCCTTTCTCTTGCTGCTTACCAGTTGTGTTTGTGTGGTCCTGCTGTGGGTCAGACTTCAGCTGCTAGCCCTTTTTACATGTATCCTGCTGTGAAGAGGTATATTTTGAATGCTCAGTAATTGGACCTGACTATTGCTACACAACAGATCTGCAGAATGTTTTTGTTCAGCTCTACTATGAAACTCCAACTTCCTGAACTTTGACACTCCAAAACCATGAAATGCCTGAAATCTCAAAGTGTGACAAACTCCTTTTTTGTTGCTTTTATTTATTTATTTTTTCAGGGGGCAAACAAACCCCCCCGCACACTCTCACACCATACTTATATATACTAATTCAAAAGCTGCATCAACTAAAAGAAGGGAAGAATCTGCCTAAAGAAGTGAATCATTGGAGATACACAATTAGAAATTGTACCGGCAATGATTTCCTATAGGAAAAATGTTTTCAGCATTATGTCGCTTGTTTTTTTTTTTTTTTTGCAGGCTACTGCTGCTTAAACAATTTCACCTTTTTGTTCATCTTTTTGTTCTCACTTCCTTCTGACAGTGAATAAGTGAATATGACCTAATGGAGCAAATGGAAATTATATATCCATGGTTCTTGGCTGATCCAATATTTAGTTTACCTATTTTATCAAATCCTGTACAATTTGTACTCCAGGAAGTGATGTCTTATTTGAACAAGTTACTTTTAGTGAGGGGAAAAATGGGAATCTCGGGAAAACTTTCTTGGATGGCACATGGATTTTGTGCAAAATGTATATACCCTTTTCTTTTCTACTAGGATCTCCTGATACTTTAATTCACTCCTTTGGAATATATAGTGGCCAGTGGGGGTAGAGTGGGGTGAGGATTTGTCTTTCTCGAAGTTCTTTTTCTAATATGATGTAGACATCTGTATAAATGGAATACATGTTAAGAACATGATTATATAATGATAACATGTAGTCAAAGCAAAAAGTAACACTAACTGCAAATGTTAAGAGCATGATTATATAACAATACAATTTAACCAAAATCAAACTAGCAGTAAACCACAAATGTTTAAAAGATGCATACCAA
Organism: Protopterus annectens; assembly: GCF_019279795.1. NCBI lineage: Eukaryota > Metazoa > Chordata > Ceratodontiformes > Protopteridae > Protopterus > Protopterus annectens. Next base: position 1,625,154,187 of record NC_056732.1, read on the forward strand.
AGTAAAAATCCTAAATGCAGATATGAAATAAATAAAAAAAAAGTTTTTCTAGCTGTTCTGAATTAGATACAGTTCACTTTCATTACTTTCATAGCATGACATTTTCTGACTGCCTCCCATTTACGGAATAGATAAAGACGTAGGAAACTATACCTGAAAGAAGTATTTTGTCAGTACAGCACACAACATAACAGCTGCCTTAGCAAATTCTTCTGAGAGCCCAACAAAGTAGCATAGCTCTCTTAATATGCTAACCAGGTGTAACAGAATGTGCCACAGAAACGTGCATACTTGGTATTATATGGTTCATAACAGGTGACTTGGTTTATACACAATATGACTTTGAATATATTAATGAACACAACACCCTTGAGACTAATTACTTGCCAGAGATAAAAACCTTTGTCTATGATGAACTGATGGACACAACACTATAATTATACTGATTTAGCATGAAACAAACATCTGGACTATAGGCACAGCTAATGTGCTGTCAAGATGTATTCAGCTCATCAACAGAGGCTAATCTAAATTAAGGTTGCATTTGTATGCTAAAGTCAGGAGTGCAATTACATATGCAGTTATTTGGAACTGATACAGGCATCTGTTATAAAAACACTGTTGTGTTACAGAAAATAGACTAACTGCATTTTTTTAAATCATTCAAAGAAAATGTAAAGATTATTTCTCTAAATGTAAAGATTATTTTATTAGCATGCAGTACCACCTCATTTGGGAAATATACATCCTAATGCCCTTGGTATGAATTATTTGAAGCAGCATTCCATATTGTAAAATACGTAACTATTCATAATGTATCATTTTAACATGGTCTCCTATTTGTGATGGAGAAAGGTTGTCCATTAAAGTAAGAACATTAAGCCAGCTTACATTTGGGAAGGAAGGCACATATTCTGTGAGAATCAAACAGAGGTAGCCTCTTGAAAATATGTCTGTAACAGCTTCCTGTATGTAAGAAACAATATCTGTCCCACAAAAAGAAACACAGGCGTTTCAGTAATTGTTAATGTAGAAATGTAGTGTACCATTTATTGCAATCATTACAGATTCTGACATTAACATTATGTATCCTGCACATTCTGTCCTTCTTGATAATGCTTAAGTATATTCATTCTCTTTACGAAAGACTGTCTTTATAAGAAAAATCTTATATGGGGATAGCAGAGAGTAAAAAACGCTATGCACTCAATACACAGCATGCTATAGTAATATATTGTCAAAGTCATTCCATGGGCATATCATTTCTTTCACATATACTAAATTACAATCAGAAAGGCAGGTTCACTTTTTTGCTCTCTCCCTAGCAAACACATGAAATATTTAGAATCTTCACTGTTTGGCAGACATAATTATTTCTTCTTGCCAAAACCTCTGAGATTGTTGACCTTTTGGGATAATTTTTTCTATAACCCTGAGCAGCTTCAAGAGCTAGTATGTGGGAGATGCAGACGCTTATCCCCTGCAAAGTGTGCTTTTTTGTGGTATTCTTTTCCTGATTTCTGGTCTCACAGTGCATGTTTTGACAGTTTAGGAGTGGATGAGCTTTCCATAGATGGCCACTCATGGATTCCTAAACAGCAAATAGTTTCAAAACTGAAACCATGCGAAAATGTAAAAAGTGCTATCATTCAAACAATTAAAGATGTTTATTCAATGGTTGCTTTAGTGCTCCTCTAGTAGCAGCTGCATAAGGAGCTAACTCACCAAACTCAGTGTCATTGTGTCTTTCGGCTTTTCCCGGTTTAGGGTCACCACAGCAGAACTCCGGTTCACTAATGATTGGCAGTAGATTTTTACATGCCGAGTTGCCGGCCCTGACGCACAACCTTCAACGAAGGTACGCCCATTCATGCATGTCTCCATGCAGAAGATGCTCTAGCTGAGAATCGAACAGGCAACGTCTTACTGGGAGGTGACAACACTACCACAGCACCACCACCACCGCAGTATGCTGAAGTTAAACTCCCTGATCACAGTTAGCTCACTGAACTCAGTGTGCTGAAAAACTCCCTGATCACAGTTTTCCATAGGAAATCTCTGCTGGCACTGTGTCTGCATGAGTGTCAGCAGGCATTGCTTTCATTTGGGAGATTTCTCCCTTCTTTGCGATTGTTTAACTGTAGAATTGGTAGATATACATTTGAGGGTTGGGTTGGGGGTACAAGGGGGGCAGAAAAATGCTAGCATTTAATATTTCAAGATGTTGATTTTTTGAGCAGCTGGGGTGATTGGTGAGTTGGTTCCTTAGGGTCCATGTCCAACTTAATCATACAGAAAAAGATATGTGTACATTTAAAACAGAGTGGAAACTAATGATTTGTTCAGACACCACCAGTTACTGGCATAAGTCATGTATTTTTTCAGCTCGTATTAACAGTTTGCCTAGGTACCAGAGGCTCTCACATGTTATAGATTTGGAAAGGAAAACAGGATCTCTCAACTCAATGCTAACATACCTCCTGGGCTGAATGGACAAATCAATTTGTTAGCAATTAAGACAGATCAAACATTGACTGGATTTTTCTTTTTCAAACTGTCACTGTAAATTAGTGAATGGGAGTATACATTTACTTGCTTTGATGAAGTGTTGTAAGACAAAAGCTTATCAAATAAACCTGTTTATTTTATTTGTTTGGAGTCATTGTGATATATATATATCTATATATCTATCTATCTATCTATCTATCTATCTATCTATATATATATATAAATATATATAGACACACACACACACACACACACACACACACACACACACACACACACACACACACACACACACAATTACAAACCAAACCAAACAAACCATAAACACACATGGGTCTACTTCTACTTACTGAATTTACACTACTTCAAATTGGAAATTGCCGACTCCACTTCAGCGACACACCATTCAAGTGAAATCATGGACTACCAAACTGCATTCCCTGGGAAACGAACCAATTAGTGATACACCATTCAACTGAAACCACGGACTACCAAACTGCTTTCCCTGGGAAATGAACCAATTGGACACCATGGTGAATCTTGCCCTTTTCCCTAGTGTAGAGCAATTTCGCAGTTGGTATATTTAGTTAGGAGGGTTGTGGGGGGTGTGGTGGCAAAGTTCCCCACTAGGAAGGGTTTAGTTTCTTTCTGTTGACTTTTTTCTCCTGGTAGATAAGTGGTTTGTTTCCCAGGGAAAGCAGTTCAGTAGTCCGTGATTTTGGTTGAATGGTGTTTCGTTGAAGTGGAGTCAACAATTTCCGATTCAAAGAAGTGTAAATTTGGAAAGTAAAAGCAGACCCATATATATATATATATATATATTGCAGTGGTAGCATTGTTGCCTTACAGCAAGAAGTTTTTTGGCTTGATTCTCAACTGGAGTGCCTTCTGTGCAGAGTCAACAATTTCCGATTCAAAGAAGTGTAAATTTGGAAGGTAAAAGCAGACCTATATATATATATATATATATATATATTGCAGTGGTAGCATTGTTGCCTTACAGCAAGAAGTTTTTTGGCTTGATTCTCAACTGGAGTGCCTTCTGTGCAGAGTCTATATGTCCTCCCTGTGTTTGTGTGGGTTTCCTCCAGGTGCTCTGGTTTCCTCCCACATCACAGAGACATGCGTCTGGAGCATTTCTCCCTGGGCCTCCACTGAAAATTGGCTTTGTTCCAAGTCAGACTTTCTTGGTAAACAAATGTTAAATAAATAAAATAAAAAATATATATTCCTTCATAGAATAGTTCAGAAATAAAGTCTTGAAATATATCATAAATTGCTTATCTGTTGACATCAAAGCAAGGTGTGCCAGGGCAATTAATGTCTAATTCCCAAGGCTTGAGTGCCTTACCTATCACTTTCCTTTTCTCCCCTCAAAACAACTACAGTCCTTCAGAGAACATCATAGAACATCACTGCTTCAATGTAGGAAAGACCAAATGGTTGCACATGTCTGGAATTGCTAATTTCCTGCTTAACACTCTAACCTTCATTTTCCCACCATTAAGAGCAAAACTACAAATCAGGCAATAAGCCTATGCACTAAGAGATAGCTGTACATGAGAACATTATCCTCATCAGGCCCAAATTCAAAACAGCAAATAGGTGAAAGGGCTTTCTCAAAGTGGGCACTAGCAATTTGGAATCAGCTTCCATCAGAAGTCAGGCAATAAAGTACCCCAGAAGCATTTGAAAGTAAAGTAAAAGAATATTTGTTGAAATAATTGGTGCTCCTGCTAGGCTAGGGGCAGCCTTGATTCAACACTGGCCTTCCACAAATAGCCTATACTCTGTGCCTGTACAGTGATAACTGTGTTGTTTGAGTGGGCAGTTGATAAATGCATACTTGTATCATGCTTGTTGCTTGCTTAACCAAGGCTAAGTACCTCACTGTTCTCATTGAAAAAGTTGTTCTTCAAATTACTCATAGAAAATACTGTTTCAAACTTTTATGTAATCATTGCCATTTACTTTGTTCAAACCATGCTGTAATAATTGCTGTAATAAGTATCCTTCTTTCTATGTAAATACTTAATGTGACACTAAGATTGCATTCTTTGATACTGTAATCTCTGCCCAGTGGCCTTTTGTCTTGGGTGAAAAGGGTCTGTGGACCACTTCACTTACTCATATACCAAAATGTAATCAATCAATCAGTCAATCAATAAATAAATGCAAACAATAACTTTCCCTCCCCACTAAAATATCTTCTTTATCAGCAAATCTTTGCATATTTTCTGAAAAAACAATATGGCCTGCTGCTGTCACAGTACTCCATAGTTATCTGTGAAAAGCCCTTCCCTAAGATTCCTCCTGCAACTTGGAGCAGATCATCCCCAGGAATCTCAAAACAAAACTCACCATATTCAGGGAAAAAGCTATCAGAACATCTTTAAAAAGAATAAGTACAACTGACTTCAACAATTGGCTAAGCTTCTGGTGTCATTCTAAGGGGATCCAGTATCTGTCTGCCTGGGATGACATGGTCGACAGACCACGATGCTTTGCCAGAAATGGATGCACCTGTCTTCCTTGGGATTACGGATACTGGATAAGGCTTTTGCCACCCCTATAGTGCCTTTTTTAGGAAAGGTTCAAATGACAAATTCACCACCGTAATAGGTACAAGCAAGAAAAATCTGAGAGTAATGCTACTCAATGCTAGAAGTCTAAACCTCAAAATGCATTCACTCGAGGCATTCCTTAAAATGGAGAACATCGACATCTGTGCAGTAACAGAGACCTGGTTCAAGGCTCCAGAGAGCACCCCTGCATTACCAGGCTATAATTCATACCACACCTTTCGGCCACCTAACCTGGACCAAAACACTAAAGGTGGAGGTGTGTCCATATTCATTAAGGATATCCACATCTCCAGGCTAGTTGCTCAGCATAATGCATCTGAGATTATCCAAGTGCAACACTAACTTTGGGCAAGACCGCAATCCAAATTGTAACTTGCTACAGATCCCCCACCATACCCCAGGATTCCCACTCCTCATTTCTTGATACACTGAAAAATATTAGGGTACAACCCACCACCATAATAATGGGCAATTTCAACTACCCCATCATTAACTGGGAAAACTACTCATGTACCAACTCTTTTGCTCAACGTTTTCTGGAATCCATAAATTCCAACGTCTTGGATCAACTTATCCACACTCCCACCAGGGGCAGCAATATCTTAGACTTGGTCATTACCAACAGGGGCAACACCAGTTCCACACCAGAGGTCAGTTCCTCATTGGTCAGATCCGACCACAAGCTAATCAGCCTAGACATCCACATCCCGCCCCCACCCCCCATTGGGGAAACCACTGTAAAACATTTCTCCAAAGCCAACTTCACGCTTCTTAAGACAGAAGTGGCAAACTTCACGACACACATGCAGATGGACAATAGAGGTACTCCTTGCGGAAGCCTACACAAATGCACTTTATAAGCACTTACACGATTGCATGGATCGTGCTATCCCTAACAGAACCAAGATGCTATCCTCAGAAAAAGGAAGCCAATCTGGTGGTCCCCTGCCATAAACAAACTCTACAACAGAAGAAAGAAACTGTTGCAAAAAAAGAGTAAAATCCCATGACTGGAAGAACTCCCTGGTCACCCTCAGTAAGAAGCTGAGATCCCTCATAAAATCCTCCAAAGCTAGTTATGAAAAAAAATCACCACTGATTCTAAAGACAACCACAAAGCATTCTATAGCTATGTCACGAATCTCAATGGCAACACTCAATTCTGCTATGAGTTACAGTACAACAGCACTAAATATACAGAACCAACTGATATTGCCAACATCCTGGCAGATAGGTTCAGTGCTAACTTTACCCCCCCTCACCCCATAAAGGGCCCATCTCTATACCGGAAGAATGCAAAGTTCCTGTAATCACGGCTGCACAGGTAAAATCCACACTCTCCAAAGCCAAGAACACAGCATCCATGGGACCTGACAACATCCCAGGATGCATTCTACATGAACTACAGAATGAACTGGCACCCCACCTAAGCACCATGTTCAATCATAGCCTCACCTCAGGCTTTGTGCCCACTGAATGATGCACATCGATGGTTATCCTACTCCACAAAGGGGAGCCACCACGGACTCCAGGAACTACTGCCCCATTAGCCTAATGAGCCCTGGTCTGCAAGGTCATGGAATGTATCATCATGGAACTTATAAACAAAGACATTGGTAATCTCCAAACTCTGGACCCCACCCAGTTTGGTTTTGTAAAAGGCAGATCATGTCTCCTAAACCTGATTGACATCTTTGAAGCAGTCACCAAAGCTGTAGATGAGGGTAAGGTAGTTCACACAGCCTATCTAGATCTCAGCAAGGCTTTTGACACCATCCCCTAATCTGGAATTATAGATAAACCTCACTAGACTAGGTATAAATCCCTATGTCACAAGATTGGTTGCCAACTGGCTCACTATCAGAACTCACACTGTGGAAGTAGCAGACTCCAAATCCGACTTAGACCAGTGACAAGTGGAGTACCGCAGGGGTCAGTCCTGTATCTTCTCCTGTTTGGTATCTACTTTTCTGAAGTACAGGCTAACACAGAAGGTCTTTGGCTAACGAAGATCACAGATGACTGCAAACTAGGAGCCATAATTGAAACTCCTAACGATGTGGACATCCTACAAAAGGGCCTCACTGAGACAGATGCCTGGTGTCAAAGCCATGGCCTCAAGCTCAATGCCAAAAAGTGCATTGTCATCCCTTTTGGTAAAAACTCTGTATCCATGAGCTACCACATAGGTGGTAGTCTACTTAACACCGAAAGTGTGATAAGAGACCTTAGGACACAGGTGGACAGTAGTCTCTCTTTTGATAACCACATCGCCACAGTAGTCAGGAAATCCTTCTACATGGCACACCTCATCACAAAAGGTTTCTCATCCAGAAAAAAAGAGGTCATTGTTCCCCTCTACTCTTCACTCATTAGACCCATTATAGAGTACAGCACCCCTTTTGGTATGTACCTCACAAGACATCTTTTGGTATGTACCTCACAAGACATCTACAACAACTGGAAAGGCCGCAGAAATACCTCACAAAGAGGATTACTGGCCTCAAACAGATACCCTATGCAGACTGCCTCAAAAAACTCCAGCTTTACTCCATCTCATATCGCCTACTCAGAGACGATCTCTGCCTAACATACAAAGCTATGTCAACCCCAGAGCTGTTGGACATGCTCCACTTAAAGAAATCCCATTCCCTCCATGCTACACGCCCTAGGGACCTAAACCTTGTCACCACAATAAACAGAACATGCTGGAGGGATAGATTCATGTCCCACAGACTTCCCATACTCTGGAACAAACTACCTATCTATATCAAACAAAGCTCCTTATTAGCACTCTTCAAGAAAAATCTTGATGATTGCATGGGAAATAGGAAATTCACCCCGGGGATCACCTCTG
>NC_056732.1:1625167136-1625194636 GCF_019279795.1 Protopterus annectens
ACAAATAGAAACAAGAGGTACTATGGCAGATTAAAACTAATGCTATAAATTGGCCAGATATTAATGATGCTCTATCCCTAGCCTGTTTCTTGAAATTAAAAGCACTAAATAGATAAACAAATTAATATATATTTTTATATGTATATTTTTATTGGCACTATTTTTATTTATGTTATTTTGACAAGGGTGTGATATTGGGACTGGGTATGCTATTTATCTCACTGCTTTAGTGTCTTTTATTGCAATTTGGTCTTTTTCAGTGTTCTGTGTATGGATTTTACTGTGTGTTATTGAATATTTATGAATTGTATGAATATTTATTATTCAATTGTATTTTCATCGGTTCAGTGGTAATTAGGGGTGTATCCGTCCATTTTAAATAGAGTTCTGTAACAGTTTTCTAATCTCCTAGAAAAAGTCTCTGAATCATCAGAGACGAAAGTGCTTGGAATACTAGTCACATTTTTTGGATTACTGTGTTTATATGTGGCTACACCTTTCGTGTTTTTATGTGAATAAAGACTTGGAAGAACTGTGATCTGGCTTTTGTACCTGAACCCACTGCTGCTGTTTTTGTTTCCTTTCCCCTATCTGCCCTAAGTCGAATAATCCATCTCCCTTCTTTACTCTCAGTGCAGTTCCTGATATCACCTTCTCTTATACTAGGAAAGAGAATATATATATATTTTTTTTGTCCTAGAATGTTGGTTTTTATTACTTGCATATTTTTTTTCATAGTGAAAATTAGTTATAAACTCGTGTTTTATATGATACTCAGTATGAGTTTAAGGTGCAATGCAATGCTTTTTATCATGTGATTTTTTATCATGTGATCTTCTATCATGTGATTTTTTTATCCTGTGACTTTTATCATGCAGTTTGATTGACTAGGTTGCTGTATTTAAACTTGGTTATGGGGTGTGCAATATGTTGGTCTGATGAAACTAACTGTGAAAGCGCTTACCTGTTCCTGTGCACTGGGTTTGTTTTAATAAACGTGCTTGAAGTTTACTTTTATGGTCCTTCTACGTGTTTGCTTCATTGTATATACTGTTGGATTATTTTATTTAAGCTTCTTTTCATTCAATGAGGCATTTATCCTTTGGAGTGCTGTTTGGTTTTGTTTTATGAGAATTCTATGTTTATATAGACATCTTGGGATTCCATTTAATAACTGCTATACGTTAGAATACATCAGGCATATTTTGAAAGATTACATTTCTGTTGCTGGTTGAACTAATCCATAGTCTGTTATATTTTAGGCTGTTTGACTTCCTGTACTTTTATATGAGAAGTAATTGTCATGCTAAGATTTCTGTCTAATAAATTCATTGATCTGGGTGTCAGTAAAATCATTCTCATCTACATCATGCAGACCTGAGAAAGACAAATGTCTTCAGCACCAAGCAGCATACACATTGGTAACTGATTCTAAATGAATCTCATACAGCTTTTATGTTGTACAAATTATTACCTCACAGAATTAATTTTGTCTGACTGTCTAATGAAGTGAGTTAACACTAAGAAATGCTAATGAGTTTCATCCTGCAATCTTGGATTTCATTATTTCATTTTCCACTTGCAAACTGTGCACCTCTGTGCAAGTCCATTAAGAGATAACATCAGCCGATACTGTGTTTTTGCATAATCTTACCTCAGAATATTCCTCATTTTTAAATCCTTGTATTTGTTAGGAACGAGATGCTCACAGACAAATCTCTATTTATAAGATCAGTTAATTATTTAGTATTGCCTCTGGAAGAAGCTGTGATCCCCTTTAACAGAGTTTTCTTAGATACCCTTAACAATCTAGCTCTCAACCAAATCAAGAGGGCTGAGCAAAAATCATGCACCATGGTTATCAAAAGCACCAAACATCTACTATTCTCGAGAGACTGTACCTGGAAAGAATGGCACAAGAATAAAAATGAAACCACTAAACTCAAATACAGACAATGAAATTTATCTAAAAAACAAGTAATTGCAGACAAAAAAAACCCCCTACTTGTCTCAGAAATTACTCAACCAAATAACTCACAGAAATCCTGGAAATCCGTCTCCTCAATCCTTGACCCTGGAATCCAACAAAACCCCTCTCCAGCTCCAGACAAAAATCCAGATGAACTAGCCCATCTTTTCAACTCCCACTTCATTAATAGTATACTCAGACTTATAAATCCAAACCCAAGTCTGAAGCACCTCTCCTTTTTTACTCTATCAACATCCACAGCAATCTTAACAAACTAACTGAGTTCCACTCCTGGATAGCCCAACAGTCCTCTAACATTATAGCTCTCTGAGAAACATGGCTCAAGCCCTATAATGCTGACAATGAATTTCTCCCCCCTGGTTATAACATTCTATGCCTTGACAGAACTCATAAAAAGGGTGAATGCATTGCCATTATGTACACTGACCTCCTAACCTTATCCCCACTAACAAATCCCCCCCTTCACCCAGCTGAACTCATCATCACCAATTGCTAATTTAACAGCCACAAAACCCTCACTATATTTTCCATCTACATACCTCCTGGTGAGAACATACCTCTATTAGAACAGATTCTCCACTGGATGTCTGACAATATAGCTAATGCAACTATAATACTAGGTGATGTTAATATCAACAGGCTTCCCCTCTCCTCCAACTCTCCTTCCACCAGAATAAACTTCTATGGTTGCTCACCACTCATCTCTTCTCCTACTTTTCTTCATAAAGCAATTACTACCACTTCAATACTTGACTGGATTCTCGTCTCCAAACCTAACTTCTGTCACCATCCTGTATCCCTTCCTGACTCCATTAGTGACCACCCCCCATACTAAGATACTCTCCCCACCTCTCCAGACCTCATAAATTCAAAGAGTGCCACAAGCTAACCAACTTTAACCCCGGCACATTTAATAATTCTGCCTGCTATTAACTGGTCCGTCCTCACATCCCTACCGCTTGATGAAGCTGTTCTCCAGTTCAACTCCATCTTCCTAAATACACTGGAGTCCCTCACCACTGCCCGAACTGTTAGATTCAAATCGCTCTCTTCCTCCCTGGCTCACCAATTCAACTCACTCTTTTATTCTAAACAGAAACAGCCTGGAAGCTCTGGACCAAGACCAAATCTACCACACACTATGAAAAATATAGGAACTTCCTAAATCTAACCAAAAAACACGTAAACATTAACAAAAATAACTTCTACCTCGCACCCCAATCTACAGGACCCCCGAAAAGTTCTGGAGTACTGTCAATCAAATTCTCCACCCTGGTAATCCTGCTATCCTAAACCCATGCCCCAATCACTCACCTCTAGAAACTGCATCCATGTTCAACACATACTTCATAGATACCATCAGCAAACTTATGCAAAATTCCCATCCATCCCACCCCACCCCTCAAATTCCACACACCCCTAACTCAAAATAGCCCATTCTCCCTAAATCCTGGTCCAACCAGTTACATTAAAAAAATTATTCTCAAAATTAAACCATGCTCCTCTTCAGCTGACAACTTGCCATCTCTCTTTCTAAAGGCTGTTGCTAACTCCATTGCATATCCTGTCTCCATCCTCATTAACCACTCAGTCAGTGAATCCCTTGTCCCCACTGTCTGGAAATAATTCTACACCATATCTATTCACAAAGGTGGTAATTCAGTAGACCTCTCTAAATATCGACCCATTGCTATACTCTCTCCCCTCTCCAAAATTCTTGAGTACTGTGTTCACAAACAAATCAGTACTTACCTCATGCAAGAAAACCTGATCATCCCTACCCAACATGGCTTCCACTGCCACAACACCACTACTGCCCTTGTTTTGCTTACCAACTCCATCTCCCTAGCAAGAGACAATAATAAATTAGTGGCCTGTCTCGTTTTAGATCTCTCTAAAGTCTTTGACAACGTCTCTCACCCCATTCTACTCTCCAGACTCTCCCACCTTAGCCTCTTTCCTGCAACTATCTCCTAGTTCAACAGCTACCTCACAGATAGCCAACAATCTGTGAAATAGCTCTCTGCTTTATCTCCTTTTCTCCCAATCAAAATGGGCATCCCCCAGGGGGACCTCTCCTTTTTAACATATTCACCAACCAACTCTACACATCCTGCCCTCATTCCTCCCTCATACAGTATGTTGAGGATTCCACTATCATCTCAGTTGCTGACAACCGCTCTGACTCACTAACTCTGACTCAAATATCTTTTACCCACACTAACACATGGCTTATTAACCATCAACTCATACGTAACTCTAAAAAGACTAAACTTCTTCTCTTCCTCCCAAACTCTCTCTACCATCTTAAATCCTCATTTAGTATCTCCTCCCTAAACAACACTACTATATTACTCAATACACACACTAAGTGTGACAATCAACTACCAACTCAAATTTGACCTCCATGTACTCCATAGTATTAAGAAAACCCACCATAAGCTCAGCCTTCTGTACAGAAACAAAAGATTCCTCACATCTAACTCCCGAACCTCACTTTCTCAAGCCTACCTTCTTCCCAATCTCTTCTACAGCTCCCAGATCCTAACAAACCAACAGACCTCACTGCTGACCAAACTTGAATCCACCTACAACAAAGTTGCAAGATTTGCTGCCAGTCTGCCTTCCAGATCACACCACTGTCAAGCTCTCCAGACACTCAGCGGGTTAGAGTTTCCTAACCATCTCTTACTTACACAGCTATTACACAACTACCTGTTATCCATTCTATTCAGAATAAGCCATCTTCCTGCCCTAGGATCTCCTCACTTGTCTGTGTATATAAGCCCCTTCCCTCACTCAGAAGCTCTGACCAATGTCTCTTACAGATTCAAAAACCTAAAACATCTTTTGGATAGAATCTTTACAGCTACTTTCCTACTCTTGCATGGAACAAACTTCTCATGACTATAAGAAATATTACCCACATTCACGAATTCAAGAAAACTCTCCAAATATTCCTTACCAGCACCTGAGCCTGCTGTTGTAATCATCCTACCTGAACTCATCCTTTACTCTGTCATTAACCCCTCTGTTTCCTCCCTTCCCTACTTTTCAACACCAACTAATAAGTGGCACTGCATTACACTGTATCCTACTTATATCAACCCTAGGGCTCGTTCTGCCTAGTTGCAGTTTCTCTTTAGTTTCACTGTTATAAAAATGTGCTTATTTTGTCTAATTCTATACTTCTTATGACATTTTTAGAACTCATTCTTAAGTATATAGGGTAGTGATTTAAAAACTTGTTAAACTGTTTTATTGTATACTATATACTTTATCCAACTTACTGTATAATGCTTATTCTTAGTTTTTACTGTGGAGCTTTTCTCCCCGAGCCTCCTCTAAAAAAGGGCTTCTGCTCATTTGGACTATCCCGGTCAACAAATGTTAAATAAATAAATAAATAAATAAATAATAAATAAAAATAAATCAGTTGCCACCTAACACTCTCTCCAGCACCTCTGATAATCTAGTCCCATTACATATAGCTCAAACTAACATACCTACAACCAGTTCTTTCTCTCTAAATACTGTTCCCACCTCATTTGTGCACAAACTTCCCAAATATGTAAAACCCTGCTCCCTATCTGCTGAAAACCTTCCCTCAGAGGATCTAAAACTTGTTGTTGATGCAATATCATACCCTGTTAGTATCCTCATTAACAGATCTATCACATAATCCAATTTTCCCAAACCGTGGAATAAATCCATCATAACTCCACTGCACAAAGGTGACAATACCAACTAACTCTAACCACTGACCCATATCTATTCTCTCCCCTCTATCTAAATTTTCAGAGAAATGTATTCACAGTCAACTTATGAAATATCTTACTGATAACAGCCTCCTTACACCAAGTCAACACAGCTGCCATCCAGCATGTAGTACCATCACTGCCCTTTTTCCCTTCACAGACAGTGTGAACAAAGCCCTTGACTCTGGCCAAACAACTTCACTACTTCTGTTAGACCTATCAAAGGCTTTCAATACAGTGTCTCATCCCAAGTTACTTCTACAGCTAGCAACCACTGGATGCTCTCAATGCACCCTTAAATGGTTCTCAAGCTACTTATCACACAGGCAGCAAAGTGTTAGATGGCAAGGTAGTATATCTGAATATCTAGTCAATAAAACAGGAGTCCCCAAAGTGACATTTTAGGGCCTCTGCTCTTCAATATTTTAATAAATAAACTATATATTGGCTCTCTTCAAAGCACACTTATCCAGTACACAGATGACTCCACTATCATCACATCCTCTAACAAAATCTAAAATCTACTAAGCTTATCACAAAATGCCTTTATATCAAATGAAACCTGGTTAACCAAAGCACAACTTCTACTTAATGCAAAGAAAACTAAGCTTATGCTATTCTCAACAAAGCTACTCTCACAGGATTTCACCATATACTCCAAGAACAAGACTATATAAAAAGTAACTCACACTAAATTACTAGGAATTACCATAGACAGCAGACTATCCTTCGAACAACACGTACTTAGTGCAATACAAAACACACATTAAACTTGGCAGATTATATAGACACAAACTTTACATGGATGTTTATTTGTCTTTTGGCTTTTCCCAGTTAGGGGTCGCCACAGGGGAACTCTGGTCCACTAATGATTGGCAGTGGATTTGTATGGTGCTGAGTTGCCAGCCCGATGCCCAACCTTCAAAGAAGGCACACCCATCCACACACGCACCTACCTGAATGTCTTTAAATGTCACTCAACCATGGGGAGGACATGCAGACTCCACACAGAAAGCGCTCCAGATAAACCCACTAAAAAGGTGCTTGCCAACAGCCTCTGGCTTACATCCCCCCTATAAGGAGCCTTCATCTTCACCAACCTCTACCAATCTCCCAAAAGCAAACTCCAAGCATGCTACTACAAAATTGCCAAATTTGCAACTGGTATACCATATTGATCACATTACTTTCAAACTCTTAAGGAACTTAACTGGCTAGAGTCCCAACAATACCTCGATTCCACCCAACTAACTCATAAACTAATTTACACACCAGATACCTGCCCTACCCTTCAGCATATCTTACAACCTTACTCCCCACTTTGAAATCTATGATCTACCAACAAACAACTTGTAACCATTGTGAAACCTAATTTTATTTTATTTATTTATTTATTTACATTTGTTTACCAGGAAATTCCAACTAGACACAGGTCCTTTTTCAGTGGAGACCTGGGGAGAAGAGCTCCAGAGAACAATAAATGAGCATCAGAGTACATGAAAAACAATTGAATATACATACAATGGCAAATAATACATACTGCAGCAAACATTAGCTATACATACAATATGGAACATAGTAATGAACAGATCTACCAATATCTAGCTAGAGGCTAGGAATAAAGGTAGGATGTATATACAGATAGTACTAAGCTCAAACAGATACTGTTCTAAACTCATATACCTAAATCTTATATACAAATATTGCACTAAACTCAAACAGGTATAAAGCAGATGCTCCACACAAAGGTGGAACAAGTTAGATGGGCTAATGGGATGGAAGGGGAAGACAGAGGAGTAAGAGAGGAGACTGAGTGAGTAGTATACATTGTAGTGAGAGGAAGCTAGGTGTAAGTCAGTTGGATATGTATTTGGAGTTGAGATGAAGTGAGGTAGTTAAGCATGTTATAACAGGTCTGAGAGATTGAGTGAGGAGGGAAGGGGAGGGTAAAGGGTGAGCCAGAGCCTGCAGAGGAAGGAATGCAATGATCAGATGGTGTGAGGCATGGTGGCTAGGGGAGGGGTGAGGAAGGGGAGGTAAAAAGGAGGATTACTAGTCCAGATTGGTGCATGGGCATAACCAGAGACTTTTTAAGTGAGTTTTTAGTGCAGTCTTGAAGTGATTGCAAGAAGGTAGTGTGGTTATGGGGGGAGGGGGTTGTTCCATAATCTGGATATGATGCAGGAGAATAGTGCTTCTCCTGCTGAGTTCTTGGGTTTGGTCACTAGAAGTAGATTTTTCTGCTGGAGTGTAGTGGTCTAGTGGAGCAGTAGGGCTGGAGAAGGTTTTGAAGGATGGGTTCTTTAAGATGATTTACTAACTTGTGGGTGTGAGAGAGTTGATTCCGGTGAAGAAGTTGAGGGAATTCAAGCCAGTCAAGTTCTCTAAGTGAGATACAGTGGTGGCTACGATAAGATGCACCAGTGGCAAACTTAGCAATTTTATTGTAGCAAGCCTCAAACTTGTTTAGGTCTGTTTGTCTAAGGTAGATAAGTATAGGAGAGGCGTAGAGTAAAGTGGCAATTAGGAGGGGAATTGGCAGCAAAAATTCTGGCTGTCTTGGTCAGGAATTGTTTGTTTCTGTGCAATGCACCTAGCTTTTTGTGAACCTTTTTTATGGTAAGAGAAATGTGATTGTCAAATCTGAGATTGTTATCAATCTCAACACCAAGAAGTTTGGTGTGTTCTGTTGGGGAGATGACGGTATTGTCTTTGGCTAGAATATTAAAGTGGGGGATAATTGGGTTAGATTTAATGGGTTGGAAGATGAGGAGTTTAGTCTTGCTTGGGTTGAGTAATAACTGGGCATCAGATAGCCAGCTTTCTACAGATGAAAAGGCTTCCTGTGTGATCTCGTGAAGTTCAGGTATAGTTGGGGCTGAGCAGATGAGGGTGGAGTCATCTGCATACTGTATAAGAGAAGCATGCTGGTGCCTGTGAATAGATCATTGGTGAAGAGTGAGAATAGTAGGGGACCAAAGATGGAGCCTTGGGGAACACCGAGTATTACAGGAAGTCGAGGAGATAGGTCATTATGCTAGACAACTGATTACTGGTGGCCAGTTAGATAGCTGTGAATCAATAGCTGATTGGGAAAAGGATAGGTTAGTGAGAGCAAAGATTAGTAGTTTGTGTGAGACCATGTCAAAAGCCTTGGATAGATCCACGAATATAGCAGAGGAGAACAGGCCATTATTTTTATGATGAAGTATAGCATTAGTGAAAGAGAGCAATGCGGTAGTAGTGCTGTGGTATGGCCTGAAGCCATGCTGGGTGCTGGATAGAAGGTTATTAGCTAAGAGGTAGTCTAAGACTTGAGAATAGATGCATTTCTAAAGTATCTTGGAAAGTGGAGAAAGGATGGCTATGGGGCGGTAATTGGAATGTTCAGTGGAGGAGCCCCCTTTATGGAAGGGAATAATGTGGGATATTTTCTACAGTGTAGGGACATAGTTTCCTGATAAGGACCAATTAATTAAGATAGAGACTGGATAAGCTAGGGCTTCTGCTGCAATTTTTAGGTATTCAGAGGGGAGATTGTCAGCTGCAAGTTTTGTAGGCTTAAGTTTCAGTAGAAGTTTTTTATATAGCAGGTAGGTACTGATGAAAAAGAAAAGACTGTGGGAAGAGTATTTGGCTTTGATGTAGGGAGGGTGGGTAGAGGGTTGTGTTGTTTATTCATAGACAAAATGGTTTCAGTAAAGTGTTTATTGAATGAGTCAGCAATACTGCTGGAGGAAGGGGGAGTGATAGGTGGAGGGGTGCCTACTTTACCTGGGTGGAGAATGGAGTTTATTGTGGACTAGAACTGCTTAGGGTTGTGATGGGAGGAGTTTAGAGCAGACTGATAATATTGGGTTTTATCTTCTTTTATTTGCATTTTGATCTTGTTGCGCAACTCCACGAATGACTGTCTAGAAGTGGGGGGTTTTGTTAAGTGCCAGTGCTCCCAGGCCTTATCTCTGATTTTCATTAGTGCCCTGGTGCTTTTCTGTAGCCAAGGGGAGTACTGTGGTTTGACTCTGGCATTTTTTATGGAGGCATGTGTGTTTAGGATGTTTAGGAAGGTGCTATTGAAGGAGTGGATGGCTTCATCCAGATTGAGGTACTTTAGTGGTGTCCAATCACATTTTTGAAGGGATGAGATAAAGGAGAGAGGTTTAAAGTTTATCCTATTTTGGATTTGCCTATAGATGATGGGTTTAGCACAATTTAAGTGGTGTCTCAGAAGGAATGTTGGATTGTGGTCACTGAGGCTGTCTAGTAGACAGCCAGCTAAGTATGAGTGAGGGTCTTTATTGACTAATATCCAGTCGAGAGTAGTATGTTTGTTAGAGTTTTTATTTATCCGGGTAGGTGACTGTACTTGTTGGAAGAAACCATGAAGATTTAGGTGGTGGGCTGGGTTATTGTTACTACAAGATACCCAATTGATATTAAAATCACCTAGGATTATGGTTTCCTGGGGTAGAGAATGATTAACCCAGTTCAGGAGGTTTTCCAGGGGTGGGATGTTTTGGACAGGTGGGAAGTAGCATCCTATGATGTTGATTGTTTTATTTGGGTTTAGTTTGAGGTTGGCATATAGGATTTCTTCATTTCCAATGTGGGGGGCAGATGTGTTTAGGATCTGGATGTTGAGGGGATGTTTAAACATTAGAACTACACCACCCCCTTTCTTAGATAGTCTATATACTCGAAGAATGTTATAACCTGTTGGGAGTATTTCCTTACTTTTGATGTGAGGTTTGAGCCAGGTTTTGGTCAGGATGAGAATATCAGGAGAGTATAAAGCTATGTTGGCATTTAGATCATGGGTGTTATTAGTTATACATCTGAGATTTAGACACATGAACAGAAGGTCAGACGGCTTTATGTTGGATGTTAGCTGCGAGAAGGAGCAGCTATTAGGCAGATTTTTAGGTGAGGAGTTGGTAATGGTAGGACCAGGGTTAGGGTGGATATCACCACTGAGGGCTAATTTAGATAGGGCAGTAAACATAAGTTTTATAAATCTGGATTAACCTGTCATATTTTAGGTATAAGTTTTGTTTGAATATAACAGGTGACTGATAGTACGGTGGGTGTATTGGGATGGAGATTGTGATGATATGACAAGTGTAATTAGTAGGTGGGTGATGGAGTGAAGTGAGAGTAAGGGTGCAGTGATAGTGGCTGGGTGTGTCTATTATGGAGTCCTGGTAGGATGTAAGGTGTGGAAGAAGAGTGCAGGTAAGGAGTGTAAGCACATTACGTAAGAACATGACTATCTCAGGTAAACAGTTAGATTGGAAGTGGGTGGGGTACTGTGGGTGGTAGAGGAGATAGGTTACTAATATTTTTTCTGATTGGTTGCTGGTTATTGGGAGGGGTTAGTGCCTAGAATAAATCTAGATGTAGTGGGGGTGGGTGGAATTAGGGGGCAGGGTGGGGCATGAAGTCAATAACAAATGGAGCAGGGCTTAAACCCCTCCAAGCTGTGGATCATCAGGTAAGTATCTGATGGCTTACCAGTGAGCAGAATTCAACTGCTGATGAGCACTTGTGTCCTGATGTGAGACTAATAATTTAAAGATGGCTCCATAAACAGCTGGAATCTAATATAGACTTAGTAACTAAATAAATTAACTGTCTGCTACAACCATATCGCTAGATTCACTACAGGGGATACCTATCGCACACATCACTGTCAAAATCTAAAACTACTAAAATGTCTCGAGTTCCCCAACCTACTACTCTACAATCAACTTACAATGGCCCATAGAATACTTAACCAAGTAGACAGAGTTCCAGGTATTAAACCCTTAATTACCCCTTACATCAGTACCAGACCACTGAGATCTATTGATAAATTAATGGTAAAAACCTCTAAATCCTGCAATCATGCCGGTGACTCAGTAGTTTTCAATTACATAGAAAAATTTGGAACTCATTTCCTCTTGACTTAACCTTCAAACCCTCTCTAACAAAATTTAAGATTGCAGCAAAAAATTATTTCCCCAACCACTGGATATGTTCCTGCTCTATCCCAGGTTAATCTCCCTCCTCAGGCTACCTCTCTGTTATGCTCATTGCTTTATATTTTTCTCTTCCTCATTTCTTTTGGCATTTCTACTCAATTATATTGCTCCCTACACAATACTACCCAAACTTACTCTCTAATTATCTCTCAGCTTATTATATCCTGCAATCTTTATTTGTATTAATTGTTATCTGAACTGTTGGTATTATATTTTTAACTGTATTTGTTAAATTATTCTTGTATTTCTGGAGCTTTTCTTCCCGGGCCTCCAATGAAAATGGATATGTATCCAGTTGGACTTTCCTGGTTAACAAATGTAAAATAAATAAATAAATAAATAAATGAATATTGGGGGTGGGGGGTAGCAAAAAGGGTGTGAACCAGGTGCAATGCAAAGAAACTAGCCAAACCAGAGAGGCAAAGAGTGGAAAACCATCAGTGAAGGCCTCAGAGGGGGTGAGTAGTAATACAAACGCTACCTGTAAAGTGAAGGAGAGAAGAGACAGCAACGTTTATTAAGGTTGGGTGTGTGTCTTCACATTGACTTGTTTATTAGTAGCCAGTTTGTGCACAGATTAGAGTAGGGAGATACATTCGCAATGAAGGGGAATGTATAGAGATGCAAATAAACAGGTGGGGCTCAAGTGATACAAACCTAAGGCAAACAGCACTGAATGCTTGAGGGTTAATTTTTAATCACAGAGAATAGGGAGGAACTGAATTCAAGATTCTAATAAAAGAGATGGACATAGCCTCTACTCCTATGCTATAGCTAAGATTTGGAATACCCTTTCCCCAGAAATCACCCTCTTAGACTCATTAAATGTATTCAAAATATCTTAAAGAAATACTTTCTCAACAATCACATCTGTCCCTGTACCCAAACCCACAGGCCTCCATAAATAAACTTATAGCTTTTCTTATATTTTTTACCTCCATCCTACTACTCAATAACTGTGTCATCATTCCTTATCTTTTATACCTCTATCCTCCTACTTCCATATCTCTGTCATCATCCCAATCTCTACCACCAAACTATCTATTTATTCTATTCATATCATCACTTCTCTACCTCCAAGCAAATACTACACCTTTCCTTACTATATGTCCATCTCTTGAATTCGCCTTCAAAATCAACTAGTAACAGTGGCACACTTTGCCCATAATCTCATTATTATGAACGTACCATATATAGCATATATATTATTATGTGGCTTACATATGCATGTAGCAACCTGCCAACTTTATGTTATTGTACTAATTAACTGATTTAATGTGTTTTGTTAAAATTTGCTCTGTATGTTCGTTTTGTATGTCATATTTGTGGAACTTTTCTCCTCGGACCTCCACTGAAAATGGGTTTCTGATCCAGTTGGCTTTCCTGGTTAACAAATGTCAATAAATAAAATATATAAATTTAAACAATTAGCTCATGTGCCATCAGTATCAGTGGTGGTAGTACTAATTGGAATAATTCTTACCCCTGCTTACAGATAGCGGGACACAGTAGTATTTCCTTTCCTTAACACATCCACAAAAGGAATAAAGAAAACAATTGTGGAATATGCTACTGTGCTGAACTATGTACCTATCTGACTGCTTAACATGATTTAGTTATGTACCAAACATCTTTTATTTTTTTATTTTGCAAAGTAGCATTGCAAACTTTTAGTGCTGCAGCTTTTAATAATAAGCTTGAACACTAAACATCAACTCACTGGCTTGTCGGTCTATTTAGTTCCTTGAAATTCATGGATAAAAAGGAGTGGGATTTGGGATTTGGTGATAGCGAAAAAAGTGCATGGTTTAACAAGTTAGTAGCAGCTAAAAGGTTTACATCATGTAAGGTATTGCACTGATAAGAAAAAATGTGATATTTTTGAGTCCCTTATATGGATTACTGTGAAACACACTGATAACAAGTGCAATATGTGCATAATAGTGAAGATTTGTGTGCTTGGGATCAGTGTTACTGAGTCAGCCAGAAGCTATTTAATTTACTTTTGGAAAAGGTTAAGATAAGGTGCCTCACTTATGTTTGCTCATTGAGTTAACAGACTAAGCGTCAGACAATTTAATGAATGATAATCCCCCAGATTCACTAATCTTCCATGCAGGACTAACTTAGTCCTGCACGGAAGCGCCCGTGTAGGAGTAGGACGGCAGCGCGCCATGCATAATAACGAAGGCATGCTGCCCGAGCTCCTAGGCTTACACAGACCATGTACAAGTGCAGGGGCCATGTCTGAGAGCAGAGCTCTCAGAATAAACATGCCCCTGCAATATAGAACAGCAGAAGCTGTTAAGAAATGAGTGAGATCGCTCATAAGTGTCCCCATATCCCCACCAACAGTCCCCCTTGTATATAACAGCAACAAGACATTTAAATTAAAAAGAAGAAACCCTTTTATTTTTTTTTTAAATTTAATTAAAGCTAACCATAGGTGCGTGGGTGTCCCCATCGCTTAGCTACGTTTAATGGAGCTTAAATGGCTGAAGAGGATAAAAAGGAAGATATATGCAAATGAAGCAGTATAGCAATAGTGTAGTGGGCAGAGCATTCGCCTTACGAGTAGGCATTCCCGGCTCGAGTCCCGCTGCAGCACATTCTATTTTCCATGTGAAATCTGTATATGAACATTTTTTTGCTGTATAACCTACTAAATAATATTTAAATGTGAACTGGAGTACTGCATTAAATGCACTTATGAAGTGTTATTGTCATAATGAATAAGGCACTAGTAAGCAGGTTTAAGCAAAAATAAGCAGTAGTAAGGATATATAAGCACTAGTATGCGTGTTTAAGTGCATTTGCATGGGGGTAAGCATTGCCTACACAGATTAAGCAAAGTAGAAGCTAACTGAGTGTAAGAAGCTGTAACCAGAAGTAAGTACTGCTTAGCTCCATGCAAACCTGCTTACAACTGCTTTAAAGTGCCTTAACCACTCTGTATCCAACTGCCCGTGTTCTGCCCAGCAACAGAATAAACAGCCTCTGCAAGGCTTGAACCCAAGACTCTATACACTACAGTCACAGTAGTTAACCTCCCAGCCATCATAGCAGTACATAACATTGAGGTTTCAACAAACAAATCCTTACCATCGGAAAATCAACCGAAACATGTGAAAGAAATCTATGTACAGTGTGATGTGGTATAACTTGCTACATAACATAAATATGTGAACTGGAGTACTGCAGTAAGGCCAGATGTGAGGTGTTATTGTAATAAAGTGTTGAAGTCCACAGGACCCCATACAGTGTATGTACGCATGAATCATGGATACCAGACACATATATAACATGTAACAAATAATAAATCAATGCCAAAAGGAAAATATAATGCAAATTAAATATTAAGCAATGCTAAGCATTGCACATCTCAGCTTAGTTGGGGTAAGCAATGTGTAGGCCGGCTAACTCAATTTACCCAGTGGTATGCCCCTTTAAGCAATGCTGACATTTGGTAAGCAGGTGTGCCCATAGCTTAGCCTTTTCAAAACTGTCCAATCACGGGAAAGTGTGGGAAATCAGGCATATATAAACCCCACATGCACCAATAATTTCCATAACTGGTTGCAGCTCCCTACTGTAGGCAGAATTGCTGGAGTTGGGGAAGGCACTCAGTTTAGACCACAACGCTGGGGCACCCAGGAGACCAGATTCATGGTATGGCTCCTGGTAAAACACTATGAGGAGAGACTACTGCAGGGCCAGTACCAGGGCTCTCAGTATAAAGTGGAGGCCTGGGACAGTCTCGCTGGTGAACTCACCAGTGCCACTGGTATCTTCTGGACTGGTGAGCAGGTCAGGCATCACCATGCTGACCTGAAGCAGCGGAGGGGTGATCTCTTGGACCAGTGGATCCAAGAAGCAAGGCAGATGGCCAATGCCCCAGCACTGAGTAAGTACCCAGTCTACTACGTAGATAATGATTGCCTAGCTTGTGTATACTATGGATAGGTAATGGCTAAATATCACTGTATTTCTCTGACAGCTGCAGATGAGTGGGCTGCGAACCAGCAAGCCCATGCTGCTAGGCTGCAAAGGCTGCATCACGAGGCAGGTTAGTAATATTCCTACATGTACTGTCATAACAGATAAATATAACAGTTCTGGAAAGTCTTGTACTAGTATAAAAATGTATTGTGTATGGGATGTACTGAATAAACCAGATAATGTGGTAGGAAAACTGTCATATAGGTTGTGTGGAAATAAAGGTGTAATATCTTGTGAATAAAAGTATAACCCCTGGAGTGCTTGTGTACATCCTGCTTTCATATGTTGTTGCGGTGTTGCATTCTTTAAATAGTACTGTTGTATTAAGCAGTGTTATCCGCACTACTGAACACAGGTAAAATGTGCAGGAAGGTCAGTATAACAATGTTGGAAGTCCCAAGAGGTCAGTAATATAGAGAAACTGAGGGAGACTTGACAGAAACCATTGGAATGCTTTCCACCAATTCCCTGATAGCACAGTGTACTGTGATGTCAACAGTAATATTTTTACCACACACAGCAGGGGTTTGAATCCTGGGAGTGGTAGTAAGTTGTAGGCATAATCATACCACACAACTGTACAGAGTTTGTGAGAATAATCAGATAGAAAGCTGTATGCATAATTAGACCCAACAACTGTACAGACTTTGCTAGAATGTTCAGATAGTACGCTGTAAGCATAATCATAACCATCAACTGTACAGACTGTGGCAGAATGTTCAGGTAGTAAACTGTATGCATAGTCATACCGCTCAACTGTTCTGATCTGTCCAGCATGTCCAGATAAATGGCCCAAATCTGCTGCCCGGTAACCTGTTTCCCTGACAAATCAGTGTGATGATCCAAGAAATGTAGGCAGCTTATACTGACATATAATGGATAGTCAGACCTGAACATAAAAAGAGAATGTATATGGAAGTAAACCTGTTATTGTAGCATCTCACCCAAAGTGTATGACAGCAATTCGCAACATATGTCACATTAACACCTGCATCCTATCACGCCTTGACCAGAGTGTGTGCAATAACAGATTGTTAGGTATGTGTATAACAGCAACATGAAATCTGGGAGTATGTGTAGAATTTGTCAGGTAGTATCAACGATTATTTTCTCAACAGGTATAACAGGTAAGAGGTGTAGACTATACGTAAGACACAGTCCATGCATATACTATTCTACAAACATACCATTGTACAAAGTAAAGACATTGGGTAGTGTAATAATACATATAAGGGACAGATCACTGCAGTGACTAATAAAGCTGTCAAAACTACGGGGATATATTAGTTGTTAATTGACCTCTCTCTCTCACCCCCTCCATATGTGCAAGAATATCCATATTACACACCTCAGTGGATACATATACATTCCAAACTTTTGTTGGGACATATGTCCTATTGGTTTATAAATATTCACATTTGGTTCTATGCATGTGCCATGTTAGAATACTCCCATATTGGTGGTCTGTTGCCATCAATGAAACCTGCATGCTGTTGTAATGGCCACTGTTGTCCCATATATGCATGTGTTCTGCTTGCTCTGTAACTGTTGTAAACTGGTGTCTTGTGTTAATGGGAATACCTATGCATGCTGTTTTAACTAATCCTGAATGCTGTTGACCATGACTAACTGATATCTTTCTTAAAACTGCAACACCATAGCTCATATGGGAAGGCTGGTCCAGCTGACCCACCTGTCCCATCTCAGCTGGCCATGGCACTAGGCACCAGCACATCTAAGGCCCAGCCTGGAACCTCCTCCTCCATTAGCCCTGCACCATCTTTGGGTGGAACAGCCATAGGAGATGGGGCTCAGCCCCCCCCTGGGAGCAGGGGGCAGGGAGAGCTACCTGTCACCCACCGTCAGGTCTGGGCAGTGGTGTGTAGGGAGCTCAACAGGGATTTTCAAGACCAACTATTCCAGCTTGAGGGCCACGTGGCGCAATTAGAGGGTGAGCCTGCCCCTCCTACCCAGCCCCCAGCACAGCCACCTTTGGGGCCATGAAGGTGCAATGGTGACTGCCCATGGGTGGGGACCTCAGTCCCACTGTTTCCATTTGGGAGCTCATGGGCTTGTGACTTCCAATCACCCCTCCCCGTCCAAGGTGTTTACCCCCCACATGTGTTATATACCACACCTGTATGCATCTTGTTTGTCTTGTTTGTTAACCTAGCCAACCTACCTCCCCAAATATACCTACTACCCATTCCCAACACCCCACTCTTACCTGAAAAATAAGAAAAAGGGCAATCTGTTCCCACAAAAAAATCTCACCCCATACATAGTTGCCCATTTTGCACGTGTCCACTGGACACATGTAATCTGGTCTAATTGGCATCACAATGAATTATTGTTATCCTCACCCCCACCCAGGGGTTTGAGTGTCCAATTCTACCTCCAAATTCAGTGTAGAAATGGGCAGCTATGGACCTTCCTTACACCCTTCCTGTACATCCTTGTCTATTTTCCCTACTGTCTTTCCCTCTTTGTGCCCCTTTTTGCGCCACTTTCCTATCAACCCCTTTTTCTTTTTTTAAAGTAATTTGCACAGGGGTAAGTGGGAGTAAGCACTTTTAAGCAGCAGTAAGCAGGTTTAAGCCTGTTTGTATGGGGGTAAGCTATGCCTACACAGGTTAAGCAATTTAGAAGCTAACTAAGTATAAGACACTGTAACTGGAACCAAAAAAAATGTAGCGAACTACTGAAAAAAGAAACTAAAAACCAATAAGTTCACCAGCAGGACTAGTAGACACAAAATTTATTTCCAGGTTAAGCGCTTTTATCAAAGTAAAATTGACTTCATCAGAACAATATACAATATACAAGCAGTCATGCGGATTTAAATATGTTACAGTAACAAAGGATAGGTTAAAATCCCACCAATCAAACAAAATCCCTTGAATAAATTAATACCCTAAAAGGCATACACTGTAAAAACTGAACAATCCAACAAAAACATTTCTATGAAAAAATCACATTTTAAAATCAAACCCTTTCTGTTCTTTTAAAGCAGGCAAGATAGATATAAAATCATGTAATCCTGGACATAAATTAGCTGCCAAATGAAGCTGCCACATCAATTCCCTTTTGTTTAAAGTGTTTTTCCAATTACCACCCCTGGGGTTTATTTCTATTGTATCCAATATCCCAAACTTGAATCCAGAAAAATTACTACATATTTTACTATGCCTGAATAAGGCATTAGTTTCTTTTGAATTCTTAATATCATATAAATGTTCATATATCCTGGATCTGAGAGCCCTTTCAGTTTTCCCAACATAAAACCCAGGGCAGGAATTACACTTAGCCAAATAAACTATTTTACTTGTGTGACAATTACCCTTTTTAAAAAATACTGTGTCCTGGTTTGTCAAGTTTCAAACTAACAACTGACAAAATAAATCTACACTGTGTACAACAACCACAGACTTTGGTAAATTCATTTGATTTTACACTGCTGTTGTTCGTATTACCCTCCAAGGTAAGTTTCAAGTTGCGACCCACTTTAGTACAGAAAATAGGTTTTTCACCCACTGCTTGTAAAATATTAGGGTCACCCCTGAAATATTCCAATTCTTGCAAAGGGTGTTCCTTATGTCATTATAATGTGAACTGTATTGCACCACACATGCCTGGGAGAAATTGTAGGAAGAACTCTCTGTTCTTTCATTATTTTTTGTTTTAGAAAGACCTCTACCTAACAAAGGTTGATATTTCGAACCCCACTCTCTCAAAATCTCTTGTAAAATACCCTCCACAAATTTCAGTGGATAATCTCTCTCCAAAAACATATTCTTGAGGTTGCTGAATTCTTTAATGACGTCCTCAAAATGAGAAGTCATTCTAGAAATTCTAATGGCCTGTCCTTTAACAATACTTTTTTTCTGGTATAGTGGGTGGTGACTTTGAAAATGGAGATAAGAATTACAAAAAGTTTTCCTTCTATACACTTTAGATCTGAAACAATATACATCCTTAATAATAGTTGTATCCAAATAATGGATTTCTTTCTCATTACATTCATAAGTAAATTTCAAATAATGAGTGGTGCTGTTTAGATATTCAATAAAACCAGAAATACTTTCTTTGGTACCCTTCCATAAAATAAAAATATCGTCCAGTTACCTACTGTAAAACAAAATATCCAAGTAGAACCTGCTTTTGAAAATAAATTCCTTCTCCCACCCTAGTAAAACAAGATTTACATACACGGGGGCACAGGCTGCCCCATAGCAACTCCCTTTATTTGTTGGAAGTATTGCCCTTCGAAAAAAATATAATTATTATTTAAAATCAAGGCCCTAATTTCACAAACAAGCTGCACACGCTCTGAAGATAATCTAGAATGATCAAACAACATTTTTTTCAAAATAATCTAAACCTTCCTCCCTAGGAATACAGGAGAATAAATCATGCACATCTAGTGTAAAAAAAATCAAATCAGGATTCCATAAATCCTGCTTAATCTGTCCCAGAAAATCCCAAGAATCTTTAACAAGATGTGGCATACCCTCAACTACATGCTTGACCATCTGGTCCACAAACACTGCCAAATTGTGTGTTTTAGATCCCCCTGCTGCCACAATAGGCCTGAATGGGGGTGACAAAACATCTTTGTGGATCTTAGGGATTCCAAACATGCTAGGTACCTTGGGAAAATTATTTAATAAAAAAGAATGGACTTCCTGACTAATCCTTTGTTCTAATACGTATTCTTCCAAAAACCCATTGATACGCTGATAAGAAATATTAATCTGATTCTTGGATACCTGCAAATAGCTTTCCTCCTGAAACAAAATAGCTTGGATAAGGTTTTTATAATCTTTACTGTCAAAAATTCAATCCCCCTCCCTTATATGGGGTCATTATACGAATACTTCTATTGTGTTTTAAAGAAAAAAGTAATTCTTTCTCTCTGGGATTCAGGTTAAAAAATTCCTTCTTGTTGTTAGCCCAAAGTTGATACAACTGTTGTTTAACCATATTCTCAAAACTAGCTACCAAAGGGTGTAAGGGAGAATTGAACACACTATTTTTTCTCAAGGCCGTAGATTTATGCCCAATACAATCAATATTGTTACCAGGAAACAATAATCAAAAATTTATTTTCCTAGTAAACATGTGAATATCAAGCAAAACTTCTGCTATATCTGGTATCCTAGCAGGAACAAATTTAAACCCTTTAGAGAAAAGTGAAAAATATTCTTCAGAAATAATTCTATCTGTATAGTTGTAAATATTGAATCCTTTAGACAAATAATATCAGAATGGAAAGAGTTCCCATCTAATACCTGCCCCTGCCTCTCCCCTTGTGGTATTGACCCCTGCGGGCGGGGTAATCAGAATTGTAATAATGTTGGACTCCTGGTTGTCTGTTTGCTGTTCTTTCAGAGCATCTTAGGGTGGGAAAATCCTCTTCTACATGAAAACCATCATTAAATGGTTGTTCAAAGGGGGTCCCATTACCAGTAGCTTCTGAATAACCTTCTGAATAACCTCCACCTCCTTGGTAATTGAAACTCCCTGGCACAACTTCCTGGCTATAACTATCAATAAAAAGCCTGTCTGTGGGGTGCACTGTTTTAGATTTATACTGTTGAACATCCCTGTTGAGCTTCCTTTTCTTTTTCTGAAATTGTATATCACACTTTGTTCAACTCTCTCAAGGACTTTAGAATACAGTTCCTCATATTTAGGAAATAGTAAGTCTTCCAAAATGTCCTTGTTAAGTATTTCCACTTCTTTAAGTAATTTAACCTTCATTTGTTCTTGAAAAAACAACACTTTGTTAAGCAGTTCAATACCCCATTTATCAAACAGGTTGGTAAAATCTTGCACCATATCCATGTCATAATATAACCCAAAAGGGAATTTAAAAACACGTAGTCCCCGAGGAACCACCTTCAACTTAACACATTCTCTAAAATAAAACATTTCCATCTGCAAAGTCTTGAGTTTGTATAATTTTTTCTCAAACCCAAAGATCATGTCTCTAATAGATGTATAGTTCTTGTCTTGTTTCCTTCTCGACTCACTGTGACTTTCTCCCCAGTTGTTGCCTGCTGTAAAATTAAACTTTTTGTTTAAAAGTCATGTCATTTAGAATTAGCCTTTCCCAGGCCTTCAGTGAACTGGAAACACCAAAAGAATGACCAGCCTGTCTATTAGAAGCCGCAACTTCTGCTTCAAACCTCGCCTTAGGGGCAGAATGACAAACAGTACCTGATTTGCTGTTCCCAGTGTTAGATAATGAGTCCGATGGACTCGCCTGTATAATCTCCACATCCTTTCCAAAATATACCACTCCATTGGTATGCGAATGCTCCAAACAAGAGTTAGCTGTAGAAACCTGATTTTTTTCTTGCACAGAGTCCGCAAAACGCTCCTAAATAGCAGCAGCCTGTTTCAAATGAACTATGGCTTCAGTGGTGACGTCATGATGCCCTCGACCTGTGCACTCACAAACTGCATCCACATTAACCATTTGACTGCCAGCAACACACTGAATTCCCTCAGAGCTTCCATTAACATCAGGGCCAAGCTCCATACAATGACAAAAAGTCATTTTGGAAGAAAAGAGCTCCATAAAATGAGCCAACTCACTTCTTAGGTTCATAGGTTCATAGGTTCATACTAGGCTATCTGCCCTGGGGCAATTATAAGCCTAGCCTGATTCTGTATGGCTTACGCCACCCCTTGATTTGAGTATACTATGCCCTTTTTAAGGTTTAGTTTACTGTGCCTCTGTCTAATAGTGACACGGGAGTAATCCCTGGGACAAACCTACGATCCTCCATCCACCTATCGAGATTCTTCTTGAAGAGATTCAGTGAGGTGCTCTGCCTCACATGAACTGGAATTCTATTCCAGAGCGAAGGGAGCCTCTGAGTTATGAACCTGTCCCTCCAGCAAGTTCTATTTATTTCTGTGCTGAGGTTCAAGTCCCTCGAGCGTGTGGCTCTAAGGGATTTAGATTTACTGAGGTGGAGCATGTCCATTAATTCTGGATTTGACATAGCTTTGTATGTCAGGCATAGATCACCTCGAAGTAGGTGGTATGCAACTGAGTAGAGCTGGAGTTTTTTTAACCGAGCAGCATATGGCATCTGTTTGAGACCCTTGATCCTCTTGGTGAGATACTTTTGGGGTCTCTCTAATTGCTGCAGGTGTCGGGTAAGGTACATCCCAAAAGGGCATTATATTCTATGATGGGCCTGATGAGGGATGAATAAAGGGGCACGATTACCTCTCTTGATCTAGATGTGAAACCCTTCGTGATGAGGTGGACTATGTAGAAGGTCTTTCTAACCACTTTGGCAATATGGTTTTCAAAGGAGAGATTGCTATCAACTTGGGTCCCCAGGTCCCTAATAACTTTCTCTGTACTTAATGGGTTTCTGCCTATGTGGTAATTTGTGGGCACATTGTTTTTGCCAAAGGGTATGACTATACATTTTTTGGCATTTAGCTTTAAACCATGGTGTTGGCACCAGTTATCTGTCTCTGTGAGACCTTTTTGAAGCATGTTTGTGTCAGCTGGAGAGTCGATTATGGTGCCCAGTTTGCAGTCATCTGCAAACTTGGTGAGCCATAGTCCTTCCACGTTTGCCTGTACCTTGGAAAAGTATATACCGAACAAGAGTGGTCCCAGGACAGAACCCTGTGGGACGCCACTTGTGACCGGTTTCGAGTCTGACATGGCTCCAGCAACTCTCACTCTGTGGGTTCTGTCTTTGAGCCAGTTTGCGACCCATCTTGTGACATAGGGGTTTATATTTAAGCTGGATAGCTTATCTATGATGCCCGAGTGGGATATTGTGTCAAATGCCTTTGCAAGGTCCAGATAGGCTGTGTGGACTACCTTCCCTTCATCTATGGCTTTGGTGACTGTTTCGAAGAAGTCAACCAGGTTCAAAAGGCAGGATCTGCCCTTGACAAAGCCGAACTGGGTAGGATCTAGTGTCTGTAGGTCCCCAATGTCTTTGTTTATGAGCTCCATGATGATCCTCTCCATAGCCTTGCAGACTAAGCTAGTCAGGCTTATGGGGTGATAGTTTCCAGGGTCCGTAGAGGCTCCACCTTTGTGGAGTGGTGCCACTGTTGCTGTACGCCATTCTGTGGGCACATATCCTGTAGTGAGGCTGAGATTGTATAGCTGTTTTATTTGAGGGATTACTTCCTCTTGGAGTTCATGTAGGACGCAACCTGGGATGCCATCTGGTCCCATGGAAGCAGTGTTTTTTGCTTTGGAGAGGGCAGCCTTCACCTGAGCATCAGAGATGTTTGGGAGGCAGCCCTCTGCTGGGATAGATACTTGCTCTTTTGGGGGGGAGGGGGTGGAGAAGTTTGCACTGAACCTGTGTGCCAGGATATTGGCGATGTCTGTGGGTTCAGTGTATTTTTTGTCGTTTAGAATCAACTCAGTACAAGTCTGGGAGTTGCATCCCAGGTTCCTAACATAACTGAAAAAAGCCTTATGATTGTCTTTGGTGTCCTGTGCAATTTTTCTCTCGAAGCTGGCCTTGGAGGATTTTATGAGGGATCATAATTTTTTGCTAGTACTGATCAGAGATGCCTCCCCTATTAGGGATTTTGCTCTATCATGTAGTAGCTTCCTCCTTCTATTGTACAGTTTATTTATGGCAGGGGTCCACCAGACTGGATGCCTGCCTTTGGATGATTGGGTCTTGGTTTTGTTTGGGATAGCATGATCCATGCATTCCTGGAGATGTCCGTAGAATGTGTTTATATAGGATTCTGCAGTTTGGGCCGTAGTTTTCACTGGCCCTGGGTCCTTGAAGGATTCCACTTCGGTTTTGAGAAGTGAGAAGTTCGCTTTTGAGAAGTTTTTCACTGTGGTTTTCTGGGCTGGGGGTGGGGTCGGGATGTGGACATCCAGTGAAATTAATTTATGGTCTGATCTTACCAATGAGGGATATACTTCTGGTGTGGAGCATAGAGTCCCCATGTTGGTAATGATCAGGTCTAGTATGTTGTCCCCTCTTGTGGGAGTGGTGACTAGTTGTTCCATAGCATTTGAGTTTATAATTTCCAGGAACCTTTGGGCTAAGGTGCTGGGGCTTGAGTAGTGCTCCCAGTCAATGTTTGGGTAGTTGAAGTCACCCAATATAATGGTGTTCGGAGAGATCTTCATGTTCTCCAATGTTTTCAGGAAAGCCGAGTGGGATTCCTGACTTTGAGAGGGTGGTCTGTAGGATGCTATAAACTGAAAAGCAGTCTTGCCCACTGTTAGTTGCACATGGATGGTCTCCGATACTTCGTGCAATGCCACTAACCTGGAGGTGTGGATATCCTTGATAAATATGGAAACTCCCCCTCCTTTTGTGGTTCGGTCCAGGTTTTGGGGTCGAAAAGCATAATATGAGGTATAGCCTGGTAGTGCTGGGGTGCTCTCTGGAGCCTTGAACCAGGTTTCTGCCACTGCACAGATATCGATGTTCTCCATACTGAGGAGAGCTTCGATTGCGTGCATCTTGAGGTTAAGACTTCTGGCGTTAAGCAGCATTACCCTTAGTTTCTTGTTCCTTGTGCTGTCTATGGGAGTGGGTTTTACTTTTGAGCCTTGCCTAAAAAAGGCACTATGGGGGTGGCAAGAGCCTTTGCCAATATCTGAAAGCCCAGTGGTGACAGGTGCAAGCCGTCCCTAGCGAAGCAACGTGGCTTGTCGAGCATGTCATCCCAGGCTGACAGACACTGGATCCCCTTTGAATGACACCAAAATTTTAGCCAATTGTTAAAATCGATCATTTTGTCTTTGTACTGCGGCATCATTCTAGCTGAGAGTAAATGTACAGATTTCTTGCATTGGCCGGGAATCGAACCCAGATTAACTGCTTGGAAGGCAGCTATGCTCACCACTATACCACCAATGCTTGTGAGCTCAGCAACATCTTTTTTTCAGTTCTAGAATCTCTACAGACTGCCCAAATCCAACATCTGCAGGCAGACCTATAGAATCTAGAGAGTCTATCAGTCCAGGGCTACAAAACTAAACCAAAACCAAAACAAATGTAGCGAACTGGTGAAAAAAGAAACTAAAAACCAACAAGTTCACCAGCAGGACTAGTAGACACAAAATGTATTTCCAGGTTAAGCGCTTTCATCAAAGTAAAATTGACTTCATCAGAACAATATAGAAACAGTCATGTGGATTTAAATATGTTACAGTAACACAGGATAGGTTAAAATCCCACCAATCAAACAAAAAATTGCTTGAATAAATTAACACCCTAAAAGACATACACTGTAAAAACTGAACAATCCAATAAAAACATTTCTATGAAAGAATCACATTTTAAAATCAAACCCTTTCCGCTCTTTCTTTTAAAGCAGGCAAGCTAGATACAAAATCATTTAATCCTGGACATAAATTAGCTGCCACTGGAAGAAGACAATGTAACTGGAAGTTAGCAGTACTTACCTCTGCACAAACCTGCCCAAATCCGCTTACAACTGTTTTAAAGTGCCTTAATCACTCTGTATCCAAGTGTTCTGCCCAGCAACAAAATAAACAACTTCTGCAAGTCTCAAACCCAGGACCCTCCACACCACAGACGAACTGATTTACCACTAAGCCATGGCAGATAGAAATAAATCTGATGTTTTCAGAAACATATCATCCAGTCCAGTCATGCAACCGTACAGAGAATGTATACCAACATCTAGATGTATGTGTGTGTAAATATATTAATATCTAAACAGATATAACATATCTATATATGTATATATATAATATATATTTATATATATATATATATATATATATATATATATATATATATATATATATATATATATATATATATATATATATATATATATATATATAGATTATATATATATATATATATATATATATATATATATATATATATATATATATATATATATATACATATATATAAATATATACATATATACATGCAAATGCCTACATTAACACATGTCCACACCTATATGTCTACATATACACAGCAAGTTACATATGTGTACGCAGATATATATATCTGTTTAGGTATATACGGACATAGTTATATATATCTAAGCATATATATATATATATATATATATATATATATATATGTATAGGTATATATATATATATATATATATATATATATATATATATATATATATATATATATATATATATATATATATATATATATATATATATATATATATATATAGGTATATATGGCCATACATCTGTAGATAGCAATGGTAGATTAACAAAAACAAATATGTCCAAATGCACCATTAATGGGGTTAAGAGGCCCCACACACTATATGTCTTGTACGAATAGGCATACTCCCCCCACAGCCAAACACATCCACCCTGCAATACACTACCAAGTGTTGCAGCTCCCATAACCAGGATCTGACATGACATGGGCACAGGATGTTAACAGTACTACATCCCACCTATATTCCAGGCTGGTATTGGTAACATATCATGCAATACAGTCTGCCTGCCATAGGAAATGTAAAATGTGGAAGCTATCAACATCCCCAGGATACAGATACACAGACACAGATATGCAGATATATATATATATATATATATATATATATATATATATATATATATATATATATATATATATATATAGATACAGATACACAGACACAGATATGCATATATATATATATATATATATATATATATATATATATATATACACATATATAGATATATATAGATATACATAC
>NC_056732.1:1625199636-1625257136 GCF_019279795.1 Protopterus annectens
TGTCTAGCCATGTGTATGTGTATATGAGACATGGGTTGTGAGTGTGCACTGGGTAATACTGGGGTTGCTAACTGTGATTGCCTGGCCTTGATGTCACATGTATGGGTATGGCTTTGCACCCCAGCCTCTCAGCTATTTCATATCTGTTATCCCTGTATGGTGGACATTGTAATATATAGTAGGGCCACCTTATAAGAAATATGCAAAACCCGCTCCACATTGGCCACAGGTGTCACACACACCTCCACACAGGATACGAGTTACAAACACACACACACACACACACACACACACACACACACACACACACACACACACACACACACACACACACACACACACACGCACGTCATGTCTGGGAGTAGAATCCCTACCTAACTAGTTTATTATAATATAGCACTACCCAGTTATAGTACGCACCACAAAGATTACTGCAGTACTCCTTCCCCAAAGGAGTATTTCACAATGAATGATATCAACAGAATTGCCAAAGTAGACCATTTGAAATGTACTGCGTGTGACTACCCTAAAATGCATTGCTCCATACACAGACATTGTAACACACACAAAACATCCACAACTGCCATGGGTGGGGATGTAACCTTAACACAGTCCTAAATCCAACTGCAGTAGTATGCAGTTATGGCACGCACTATGGTGATTACTGGGCTACAACCTTCCCAGAGGTGTATTTCTAGGTGGATGACATCAACAGCCTTGCCAAAGTTAAGTATATGACTTATAGGCAGTGTGAGTACCCTAAAAAGCATTGCTCTCTACGCAGACAGAGTCAGACAGACACAAACACACATACACTTGCCATGTCTGGGATTAGAACACCAACCTAACTACTTTATCACACTACAGCAGTATGCAGTCACAGGAAGCACTACGGAGATTACTGGGCTACACCCTTCCCAGAGGTGTATTTCTAGGTGGGTGACAGCAGCCTTGCCAAAGTTAAGTATATGACTTGTAGGCAGTGTGAGTACCCTAAAAAGCATTGCTCTCTACACAGTCAGAGACACACACAAACACACACTCACAGTTTCCAAGTTTGGGGTTAGAACTCCTACCTAACTAGTTTATCATACTGCAGCAGTACGCAGTTATGGGACACGCCACGGCAATTACTGGGCTACAACACTCCCAAAGGTGTATTTCACATTGGATGACCTCAGCAGGCTTGTCATAGTAGGGCTATGGGGAGGGCAGTGTGTGTGCATGGGCCATAACCCATTCATGTAGGGGTTGACACTCCACATGCGGGCACACACAGAGTCATATTTCACAGGTACATGTATACGGCTGCTAGATGACTACTTCCTTGTACAGTCATGTTGCACAGCTGGCACATGCACCACATTGTCTGTATTGCTGACAGATACTGGTGGCTAGTATCTGCAGTGAGTGACATCTACACCTCATGTGTTTGGGGCCCTTTGGCTGTGTGCTGGGTGGGACAGGCCTGGATGGCTCCTTGTCACAGTCACCCTCTTCCACACATCTATGTACATCTACCTTATTATACTGTGTTGTCCTGACGTATATGTCTGCATTCCTATGCATGAGTGGTGCATACTGACAAGTGTCTGCAATAACACCTGCAACTGCCAAATATGTCTCGTCCACTGGTGTTTGCAGACATGGCCTTCATGTGATCAAGTGTATGAGCATGCCCAGTATAACCTTTCAGTATGTTGTTGACTGACATTGCCTTCATTTCTCTAAGTGTGTGAGCATGCCCAGTATAGCTGTATGTATTGAATGTGTGGATCGGGTCCAGGTAGTTTGTGCTGCAATGCTGACCTTTGTGTTGTACATCGACAGGTAGCATGCTGTCTCTGCAGGGTATCCATCGATCATTTTGCTTTGACTGTCACTACAATTCTGCATAGCAGGGAGGGGGCACACCTGACTGTTTCTACATTTCTACACAGGAGTTGGGGGGCACATTTGACTGTTACTACATGTCTATGTAGGATGGGGGGCACACCTAACTATTACTATGCTTCTACACAGGATTGGGGGGGCACACCTGATTGTTATTACATTACTATGTAGGATGGAGAGGCACACCTGACTATTCCTACAGTTCTACACAGGAGTGGGGTGGGGCACACCTGACTGTTATTACATTACTATGTAGGATGGGGGGCACACCTGACTATTTCTACATTTCTACACAGGATTGGAGGGGGCACACCTGACTGTTATTACATTACTATATAGGATGGGGGGCACACCTGACTATTTCTACATTTCTACACAGGATTGGAGGGGGCACACCTATCTGTTACTACATTTCTAGTAGGATGGGGGGCACACCTGACTATTACTACATTTCTACACAGGATTGGGGGGCACACCTGACTGTTTGTACATTACTATGTAGGATGGGGGGCACACCTGACTATTTCTACATTTCTACACAGGATTGGTGGGGCACACCTGACTGCTATTACATTACTACGTCGGATGGGGGGCACACCTGACACTTGTACACATTTGCTGTGACTGTACTGGTATTTCAGGTACTTCATTTCATTCTGTATTCTTACCTATCATGCTGACTAGAGGCATACCAGTGTACTACAGATCATAGCTTTGATTGCCCTACATAATAGTGTCTGACTTCCTACCCCTTGGAACTAACATCCCACTGCCTGACCTGCTGTAGTCTGTCTGTGTAGGCTTGGGGGGGGGTTAACCATAGCCATCATTCAGGGGCCACAGCACAGGCTCTGTTTGTGTTTGTCTACACCTGTCCTGCTGGCTGGGACTGTTGTTGGGTATGTGAACTGCCCTGACTGGCATGTGTGAGTCATATGCTCACACATGTTGCTCAGCACATTTCCTGCAGTGGGTTTTGTCACCCTGTGTAGTACTGGCTACTATGGTGAGTCCAGTATGTGTTACAGATGTCATGGTGTCACTATGGGTGTCTACTATCTGCTGCCATCACAGTCAGCAACCCAATTCCTTTGCATGCTCACATCCATACCATAGATACAGGTAACAACACATTTTACTCCATATGGCAACTGGTAGGTTAATTGACTTACCTTGAGGGTGTGCCAGACTTGCGGATTGTGCTGGAGGGCTGCCTATGTCGGATGCACATAGTACACTCCCTATACA
Organism: Protopterus annectens; assembly: GCF_019279795.1. Classification (NCBI taxonomy): domain Eukaryota; kingdom Metazoa; phylum Chordata; order Ceratodontiformes; family Protopteridae; genus Protopterus; species Protopterus annectens. The sequence continues at coordinate 1,625,202,778 of NC_056732.1, forward strand.
TGGTTGAGCACAGGTAGTGTCATGTTGGGCATCCCTTTTACTGTATGTGCGAGTCAGAGAGAGGTGTCATTCCCTGGGTCCCTACTGTGTCAGTGTATGTGCTATGCGTTGTCTCTTTGCCGTGGCCTCGGCATACTGGGCATGCCTCTATCTACCTATTGGGGCAGGCTCAGGTTGTTCCTCCTCCGAGTCACTCTGTGCCTGTGCAGGCCTTGGCATTGGTGTTGGGCTGTGTGGCCCTGCTCCATGCTGTTCCTGTTGCAGCTGTTCCCGCATGATCATATTGTTTAGCATGGCACATACCATAACAATTTGGGTACATGTAGCTGATGAGTACTGCAAGGCTCCAGTGGATGTGTCCATACACTGTAACTGTGACCTGAGCATCCCAAACACACGCTCTATTATAAGTCTGGTCTGTGCGTGTGTCTCATTATGGTGTTCTTGTTCAGGTGTGTGTGTGTGCATTTCTGATGGGTGCCATCAGCCACAGCTCCAGTGTGTAACCAGCATCCCCCACTAGGTGACTGTAGGGGATGTCCCCACTGGCAAATCTCTGGTACAGCTGCATCAGATGCCATATGTGGGAATCATCATAGCTTCCAGGGCAGCCAGAACACACATTTATTATAATGCCCTTGCCATCACAGACAACCTAGCAGTTGATGGAGGGGATTCTTCTCTAGTTGATGTAGGCCCTACCCTGATCACCAGGTGGTGCTTTGATGTGTATGTGCTGCAGTCTATAGCACCCACTATGTCAGGGTATTCTGCTATTTGGTGGAAGAGACGCATATTGCCGGCCAACACCTCATGGGTGTTGAGGAAATATACGTGCTCACTGGCATATGCTGACATAGCATCCAGGAACTGGTGGAATACTCTGGATGCTGATGCCTGCGAGATCCACATGATATCCCCAGTTAGAGGTACCTGTGGCTAGTATTCCTAGGCCTACACATACCTTGGTATCCACTGGGATGGGTTTCTCTCAGTCAGTTTGGTGTGTCAGGTGTGGCCGTCACAGCTCGACAATTTGCTGTAGGAGGTCTCTGTCCACCCTATAGCACTCCACGATCTCCAGCCCCTGGTACGTTACCCTGGGTCTGTACACTCTTCTCTGTCTCCTCACTGTAGGTTGATCGGCAGCATTCACATCCTCACCACCCTCAGCCTCTTGCACATGTTGTTCTATGTTGCCTGTTGCAGCCCTTCTCATTTTTTAGGTTTGTTTGTTAAAATTTCCCTGCTTGTATACACCGGTGGTGTAGAGTGTGGGAAAAACCAGAGAGGTAAGTGTTTGCATAGTTTATAGTAGTGTTCTGGGTTGGGCTGGTCTGCTGCCTGTGTAATTGGCTGATTCTGATACATTTCACCTGCCAGCTATACTAGTTCTCCTAGATTACCTTCCTACTGCTGTTTTCCCTTCCCATTGCCTTCCTGTTTAAGCCTGGGGGCATGCCGTGCAAACAGAGTGCTGAAATGTGCACATTGCTGCTATTTCCTGTTTAACTTTTTTTTTCCTCTTGTAAAACCTGGTGTGCGGTGCGCACACCCACTTAGGCTTTGTAAAGAGTGCTAGGCAGGTTTAGACACACCCCCTAACTTAGTTGTGCTAAGTTAGGAGCAAACCTGAGCCACAGGGCTCCAATCCACTTACAATATGCCTGACACACACACCCATGATGTCAGCTACCTTCTAGGGTTGCACCAAGCTATTCCTACTCTTACACCATTGAGACCCAACTCACATGCTGGAGAATACTGGGATTCACTATCCTTCCCCTCATTTGCATAGGATTGCCTGCTAATGCATAGTTACATGTCTCACACTGAGCCTCCCCCCTTAGCAACCACTACTCACTGGTCATGTTGTCGTCTGCCTGCCATTGACTTGCATGGCAGAATACTAATTTTAGTTAGAATGCTTATTTTAGGTTTATTTTATTATTTTCCCCCGATCCCATTTGCTTGCTGCTGCCCTACGCTTAAACAGCCAAGATCGGCTAAAAAAAAAATAAAAGTTGATTTTTTTTATTTTTTGTATTATTTGCAATGCAAATGGCCTTATACTTGGCCATTGGCATGCTTACTACATGATATGCAGCCTTTATTTGGAGCTGTCATAGCTTCGTTTTGGATTTTGCAGAAATGTACTCGGTTACTAAAGGTTGCCAAAGTTAAGTATATGACTTGTAGGCAGTGTGAGTACCCTAAAAAGCATTGCTCTCTACACAGTCAGCTACACACACAAACACACACTCACAGTTGCCAAGTCTGGGGTTAGAACTCCTACATAACTAGTTTATCACACTACATAGTTATGGGACGTGCCACAGAGATTACTGAGCTACAACTCTGCCAAAGGTGTATTTCACATTGGATGACCTCACCAGGCTTGTCATAGTAGGGCTATGGGGAGGGCAGTGTGTGTGCATGGGCCATAACCCATTCATCTAGGGGTTGACATGCCACATGCGGGCACACACAGAGTCATATTTCACAGGTACATGTATACGGCTGCTAGATGACTACTTCCTTGTACAGTCATGTTGCACAGCTGGCACATGCACCACATTGTATTGTTGACAGATACTGGTGGCTAGTATCTGCAGTGAATGACATCTGCACCTCATGTGTTTGGGGCCCTTTGGCTGTGTGCTGGGTGGGACAGGCCTGGATGGCTCCTTGTCACAGTCACCCTCTTCCACACATCTATGTATGTCTACCTTTGGCTTATTATACTGTGTTGTCCTGACATATATGTCTGTATTCCTATGCATGAGTGGTGCATACTGACAAGTGTCTGCACTAACTGCAACTGCCAGATATGTCTGGTCTGCTGGTGTTTGCAGACATGGCCTTCATGTGTTCAAGTGTGTGAGCATGCCCAGTATGGCCATCTGTATTGAATGTGTGGATCGGGTCCAGGTAGTTTGTGCTGCAGTGCTGACCTTTGTATTGTACACCGACAGGTAGCATGCTGTCTCTGCAGGGTATCCATCGATCATTTTGCTTAGACTGTCACTACAATTCTGCATAGCAGGGAGGGAGCACACCTAACTGTTTCTACATTTCTACACAGGAGTGGGGGGGGCACATCTGACTGTTACTACATTTCTACGTAGGATGGGGGGGCACACCTGATTATTACTACATTTCTACACAGGATTAGGAGGCACACCTGACTGTTATTACATTACTATGTAGGATGGGGAGGGCACACCTGACTATTCCTACAGTTCTACACAGGAGTGGGGGGGCACACCTGACTGTTATTACATTACTATGTAGGATGGGGGGGCACACCTGACTATTTCTACATTTCTACACAGGATTGGGGGGCACACCTGACTGTTAATACATTTCTAGTAGGATGGGGGCACACCTGACTATTCCTACATTTCTACACAGGATTGGGGGGCACACCTGATTGTTTGTACATTACTATGTAGGATGGGGGGGCACACCTGACTATTCCTACATTTCTACACACGGGTGGGGGGGGGGCACACCTGACTGTTATTACATTACTATGTAGGATGGGGATGCACACCTGAATATTTCTACATTTCTACACAGGATTGGGGGGCACACTTGACTGTTATTATGTTACTACGTCGGATGGGGGGCACACCTGACACTTGTACACATTTGCTATGACTGTACTGGTATGTCATGTACTCCATTTCATTCTGTATTCTAACCTATCATGCTGACTAGAAGCATACCAGTGTACTACAGATTGTAGCTTTGGCTGCCCTACATATTAGTGTCTGACTTCCTACCCTTCCGAACTAACATCCCACTGCCTGACCTGCTTTAGTCTGTCTGTGTAGGCCTGGGGGGGGAGGTTAACCATAGCCATCATTCAGGGTCCATAGCACAGGCTCTGTTTGTGTTTGTCTACACCTGTGCTGCTGGCTGGGACTGTTGTTGGATATGTGGACTGCCCTGACTGGCATGTGTGAATCATATGAACACACATGTTGCTCAGCACATTTCCTGCAGTGGGTTTTGTCACCCTGTGTAGTACTGGCTACTATGGTGAGTCCAGTATGTGTTACAGATGTCATGGTGTCACTATGGGTGTCTACTGTCTGCTGCCATCACAGTCAGCAACCCAATTCCCTTGCATGCTCACATCCATACCATAGATACAGGTAACAACACATTCTACTCCATTTGGCAACTGGTAGGTTGATTGACTTACCTTGAGGGTGTGCCAGACTTGTGGATGGTGCTGGAGGGCTGCCTATGTTGGATGCACATAGTACACTCCCTATACATGGTTGAGCACAGGTAGTGTCATGTTTGGCATCCCGTTTACTGTATGTGCGAGTCAGAGAGAGGTGTCAATCCCTGGGTCCCTACTGTGTCAGTGTATGTGCTATGCATTGTCTCTTTGCCGTGGCCTCGGCATACTGGGCATGCCTCCATCTCCCTATTGGGGCAGGCTCAGGTTGTTCCTCCTCCGAGTCACTCTGTGCCTGTGCAGGCCTTGGCATTGGTGTTGGTCTGTGTGGCCCTGCCCCATGCTGTTCCTGCTGCAGCTGTTCCCGCAGGATCATATTGTGTAGCATGGCACATACCATAACAATTTGGGTACATGTAGCTGATGAGTACTGCAAGGCTCCAGCAGATGTGCCCAGACACCAGAACCATGACCTGAGCATCCCAAACACACGCTCTATTATAAGTCTGGTCTGTGCGTGTGTCTCATTATAGCGTTCATGTTCAGGTGTGTGTGTGTGCATTTCTGATGGGTGCCATCAGCCACGGCGCCAATGTGTAACCAGCATCCCCCACTAGGTGACCGTAGAGGATGTCCCCATTGGTAAATCTCTGGTACAGCTGCATCAGATGCCATATGGGGGAATCAGCATAGCTTCCAGGGCAGCCAGCACACACATTTATTATGATGCCCTTGGCATCACAGACAACCTGGCAGTTGATGGAGGGGATTCTCCTGTGGTTGATGTAGGCCCTACCCTGATCACCAGGTGGTGCTTTGATGTGTATGTGCGTGCATATTGCTGGCCAACACCTCACGGGTGTTGAGGAAATATACGTGCTCACTGGCATATGCTGACATGGCATTCAGGAACTGGTGGAATACTCTGGATGCTGATGCCTGTGAGATCCACATGATATCCCCAGTTAGAGGTACCTGTGGCTAGTATTCCTAGGCCTACACATACCTTGGTATCCACTGGGATGGGTTCCCCTTGATCAGTTTGATGTGTCAGGTGTGGTCAGCACAGCTTGACAATTTGCTGTAGGAGGTCTCTGTCCACCCTATAGCACTCCACTATCACCAGATCATGTAGCCCCTGGTACGTTACCCTGGGTCTGTACACTTGTCTCCTTCTCCTCACTGTAGGTTGATCAGCAGCATTCACATGCTCACCACCCTCAGCCTCTTGCACATGTTGTTCTATGTTGCCTGCTGTAGCCCTTCTCATTTTGTAGGTTTGTTTGTGAAGATTTCCCTGCTTGCATACACCGGTGGTGTAGAGTGTGGGAAAAACCAGAGAGGTAGGTGTTTGCATAGTTTATAGTAGTGCTCTGGGCTGGGCTGGTCTGCTGCCTGTGTAATTGGCTGATTCTGATATATTTCACCTGCCAGCTATGCTAGTTCTCCTAGATTACCTTCCTACTGCTGTTTTTCCTTCCCATTGCCTTCCTGTTTAAGCCTGGGGGCACGCCGTGCAAACAGAGTGCTGAAATGTGCACATTGCTGCTATTTCCTGTTTATCTTTTTTTTTCCTCCTGTAAAACCTGGTGTGTGGAGCGCACACCCGCTTAGACTTTGTAAAGAGTGCTAGGCAGGTTTAGACACACCCCCTAACTTACTTGTGCTGAGCTAGGAGCAAACCCGAGCCACAGGGCTCCAATTCGCTTACAGTATGCTTGACACACACCCCCATGATGTCAGCTACCTCCTAGGGTTGCACCAAGCTATTCCTACTCTTACACTATTGGGACCTGACTCACATGCTGGGGAATACTGGAATTCACTATCCTTCCCCTCATTTGCATAGGATTACCTGCTAATGCATAGTTACATGTCTCACACTGAGCATCCCCCCTTAGCAACCACTACTCACTGGCCAGGTTGTCTTCTGCCTGCCATTGACTTGCATGGCAGAATACTGATTTTAGTTAGAATGCTTATTTTAGGTTTATTTTATTATTTTCCCCCAATCCCGTTTGCTTGACGCTGCCCTACGCTTAAACAGCTGAGATCGGCTAAAAAAATAAAAGTTGATTTTTTTTATTTTTTGTATTGTTTGCAATGCCGATGGCCTTATACTTGGCCATTGGCATGCTTACTACATGATATGCAGCCTTTATTTGGAGCTGTCATAGCTCCATTTCTGATTTTGCAGAAATGTACTCAGTTACTAACCGAGTACATTTCTGCATATTGCACTAGTCCTGCACAGACGGTCGAAAGCTTCCTGGATCGCAAAAATCACCTAATTTGCATGGATTACTCCTGCAAATGGGGTGATTTGCATACAAGGGCTTTGTCCATAGAGGATTAGTGCAGGAGCTCTCGTGCATGCCCCCTGCAGGCTGTTCCTGGATTGCACATCAGACATATTGCCTGCTTGAGCTTGTGCAAGCTTTTGAGAATCTGGGAGAAAGACTGGAAAGAGGAATACCATCAGCATCTGCATACATTATTACTTTGGTAAGAATAATATTGAACACTGGATGTCAGACATTTCTATTTTTAATAAAAAATTGTATTGTTTTGTGTGGCTGAAGCAAGGTTCTTGCACTTGATTAAAGGATTGCATTTAAAAACTGCAGCTGTTTTTTTGACGATGTAGCATTATACATAAAAGAGTCAGGAAATGGAATTCTATTTATAAGACAGTTTTGCAGTTACACTTTAGCTGTTTCAGTATGGTTTTAGAATATATTTGCAAGGGCATAAGTACATAAAGGTAAATGTGATTTGGAAGCAGAATTTTTGAGCACTTGATATTTTTTAAATTACATGTATAAGGCAATATGAATAAAATGCCTGTGTGAGTTTGATTCTGGGTCTGAGAACATGATTTTTTTCTCTTCACTTCCAGTATGGAGTGTTTTAAATAAATATGCACTCATTGAAATAATAGATAGTAGATGTACAAATTAATATATTTTACAGAATAAACTTCTGGGGAGGACATTTTGCTGGAGGAAGAGAACAGTTAGGGAAAGAAAATACAACTGTTGAAGAAACATATAGATGGAGAAAAACAACCAATGAAAGAGATGAGACTGATGTCACAAAAGAATAAATCAAAAACTAAGGGGTTTACATCAGTTAATTCCTGTATACACCTAACTGCTTACCACACCAGATGGTGCTGTTAACCTCGAATAACCATAAAACATCAACAAAAGGGTGTATCTTTAAGTTGGTGCTAACCCTAATCTCAATGTCTTTAAGTCCTTAAATAATTCCCCTTTCCATACTTTGGTGCACTGCCTGTTAATACAGATTTCAGTATGTAAAAAATCCCAGAATGGGAGGCCTCAGGCTTTTGTTTGTCAGGGATTAAGTAATGATAAATTATTTGCTTAGCTCTTCTGCTTTATTTGGTTTTGGCTTACTGAGATCTGTATTAATAGTCAATGCACACAAGTATTGAAAAGGGGATTATTTCCCAACATTAAGCATCTAAAGAGTCAGAGATTGAGGTTAGCACTAACTTGGAGATACACCCTTGTGTTGATGTTTTAGAAGATAAAATCAAGGACCAGAATAGATTCATGACATGCAAGAATCTACTTGCCCACTAGGGGTCACTGGAGTCCTATACCTCATTCCATAAAGAGAACTGGGATTGCTTCATCAAAAAACTTAAAGTGTTGTACATTGATGAAGATTGCCAATGTACAAAACTGAGGCAACAGAGTAGCCCATTGAATTCAATAATTTGAGACAGCCAAGCAATATCTCCAGCTGATTTATGAGACTTGGTACTGCAGGTACCAAGTTCTACATATACGTGGAGTTACATTGCACAGTCTGGGAGTTGCTCTGGCAAAGGGTGAGGAACATGTGCATGTGTGATTGCATGGTGCGTGATCCATCCCTATGCTCCAGTGGGGAATGGTTCACAAAGATGTCTAAGTTCAAAATAGATTGAACTTCCGGGTGGGTTATTGGACCTGCATGACCATATCTGACACTGATAGGGAGAATGCAGACATTATGGCCATGTTAATTGTTGTGCCTGCATTCTTCTTTCCTCCCTACAAGTGGAGCTGCTATTCAGGACACTCTTATGTCCATGTGTCTACAGCTGTATGGCAGACCTGGTACTGGACATGGCTCCCTGCCTGCAATACATTTAGAGATGTCGGGTAGGGCTGTTGGCTGGATTCAGCTGGCCTGCTGAGCCCTAGGGTAAGTTTGTACTAAACTAGACATAGGTAGTGAAAGTCATTAGCATAGGATATTATGTAATCTTATTACTTGCTCCTAGCATAGCAGGATTCCTGGCCATTCAATACATTGGTATTACCAGGTACTAAATTGTCTGAACTCTGCCCCTGGGATGATGTCATACCAGGTATAGTGCTGAAATTAGCAATTGAGGTGGAGTGGTGGGAGAAAAGAGGTTTTCTGCTATTCTACCGAAGTCTTTTAGAATCCAGCCCTGGTTGGTTACTTTACATTCAAAAGATGATCTTAAAGGGTAATTTGTATATTTCCCATGATGTCTTAATTAAGGGAATTAGGTTGTTGCTGTTGTGTCTTTCGGCTTTTCCTGGTTAGGGGTCACCACAGCGTAACTCCGGTCCGCTAATGATTGGCAGTAGATTTTTACGTGCCGAGTTGCCAGCCCTGATGCACAACCTTCAACAAAGGTACGCCCATTCACGCATGTCTCCACACAGAAGACGCTTTAGCTGAGAATCAAACAGGACAACGTCTTACTTTGAATTAAGGGAATTAGGTACTTACGTATTATTGCAACCATATTTTTCACTGCAATACTGGTTGCTTCCCCACCATCTCATCTGTTCATCAAAGTTGTAAACATGCCATATAATGTGTTCTCTGTACCACTACAGTTTTTTTGTGGACTGTAATCAATCACAACTGAAACACATAGTGTTGTTGTTTCTATATGCAATTCACTGCCAGCATGTCTCTTATTACAGCTCCGCATGCTGCACGTTCCTTTTCAGAAGACTGGTGGAAACAGCACTTGGACATGAAATCCCAAGGCTTAATCACAATACACACTCCAAGAGAGAGGTCTGCATACCCAAGCAGTTTTCTCCCATAATATTCTGCACTTATCCTGTCTGATTAACAACTGGTTGCAAATTACTTTACCTTACAGTTCTTTTACTTAGTCAGAACCCCATACAGTGGTTTTCTACTGCAGATACTCTGAATGAGCCTGTCAAAATGTCAAATAAAAATTACATTACACTGTACTACCAATCTGAAGAGAAACATGTCTGAACTAAATATTCCCTCAGCCAGGAAAGAGGCCTTTGACCCACGAAGTACCTTGAGTTTTATTTTGGGTAAATCATGACTTCGCCAAAAGGGCTACCCACTCGTCTTCAGGTAGCTCCGTTTCCATTCTTCGGAAAGTGAGCATCCATAACAAATCAACCGTGTGTATGTAATGCATGCAAAACAGGGTTTTTTTAATACTTTCGCTTCCTGAAGGTAAAGTACAGTTATTTGACAGCAATAACAGCTCTGAATAACAGTTTACAGTGTTTCCAGAAATCTTCTCGATCCCAGTATGCCAATTTCACAACCGCTAAAATCTGGTTGTGATAATACGTAAGTACCAGGAATTATTTGTAATTGCTAATCACAGATGGTGCTCTGTTTTGCCAAGGTCTTGCTGGTTGGTCCTTTATGTGTTTGCTATAGGATCTTCTTAATGTTTGATCTGGATTTTCATTGTCATGTCTATCTGTATGACTTTTTTTTTGTAAATCTGTGGTGGTTCTCTAGGATATGATGACTTATGAGGAAGTAGAGATCTCCTGAGCCCTCTTCATGATACCACAGTTATACATAATTACCCAAATATTTAAACCCCCAGACCAGGTTCACCAGCTGGTATGGACTGGTGAACAGAGGGTGCAGGAGAAGAGTGAGACTGGAAGTCAACATTGTTGGTCACAGAGGATGGCTTGACATAGTGGACCCATCCCTTTCTCTTTGTTGGCATCAGTTAGAAGAGCACTGTGATCTGTTAGTCACAAGCATTTCTTTACGTGTGTTCACAGCCATTCTAAAGTTGTGACATCACATTTACGTACACTGGCCACTGTTCATGGCTCTGGGAGCGTCAAATATGACTTATTTCGAACCAACATGTCTCAGCTGAAGAGGAATGAACAGACACAGGCTCATCACCCCCCCCCCCCCCCCACACACACACACACACACTAATTCTTACTTCTGCTTGGGACACTGAAACCAGCCTGCCTAGTGCCATGGGCTAAAATTAAATGCCAAGAAATGCATAATAGTATCTTTTGGGAAGTCAGATATCGCTGGTAAGTGGTTCATTTTCCCAGGCCCCTGCTTGTAAATGTTTAATTTCCCAAGCCCCTAATTATACTTACCAAAGGTACCAGAACTTGCAAGAGATTTGGGATGCATAGCTACGCTTAAAAAAGGCCCAGTGGTTGTTAGCCAAGTGCACACCTATGAACCTGTGGGTCATAGTAAACACATTATCCCAGTCTACACCAAAAGTCTTGGCTACCCTCAGAAGACTTTTGGATTTTAGCACATATGGACTTAACAAGGGGTATACATTGGCTATTAGTTTCTGAAATTCTGAAATATTACATGCTAGTGAGGTCTGTTAATGATATATTGTGTTGAAGAGCCGCATACATCAGCCGATATATCATATACATGAACCAAAAAAACTTCTAACTTGAAGGCTAAAAACAAAAAAATTATCAAAATACGCAAGGAGAAAAAGAAACCAGGGAAACTTTCTCATCCACATTACGTTATATACAAATATCAACCAATAAAAAACTAGAAACAATCAATGAAACATTCAATTAAGGTTAAAAATGCTGGAACTCTCTTAAAGTACCCGTAACCTTTGTTCTTTTAAAAGACGTTTGATATTAAGCCTGTGGGAACATTTGCCCTTAGCTTAATCTGCCATCCAACTTTTCTTGTCTCAAGAAGGTTTTTATAATCTCCATCTCTCTTACTTTCTAAAACTTTTTCTAAAATAGCAAAGGTGAATTTTATAAAATTCTCACACAAAATAGAATGCCTATAAAGGTCATTACTTACAGTATGTCTTTTGTTTTAAGTCCATAAAGATGTTCGCTTATTCTCTGCCTTAAGCTCCTAGTTGTCATTCCTACATAAAAACTACTATATCCAAAGACATGCATCTGGAGCATTTCTCCCCGGGCCTCCGCTGAAAACAGGCTCTGTGGAACCTAGTCGGACATTCCCGGTCAACAAATGTTAAATAAAAAAAAAATATATATATCCAGAGCATAACCCAATGTATGCAGCCCCTGCAGTGTCACAATTAAACATATGAGATGCCTCTATAATTTATGAAACATAGTCCAAATAAACAAAAGGCCCTTCACTAATAATCAAGTAAAAATGTGCATTACCATGACCAAATCATACAGGTAAATACAAAAACAAATGGCAGTCCAGCACCAGTGGAGAAATATGATATTTAATAATATGAATGAATAAAACAGTATGAGCACTTTCATCTCAAAACCAAAGACTTGCTCAGATACAATACAATAACGACACTTCCCTTATTTAAATATACAAAGTAATTAAGCAGTTAAAACAATTAAACACATCACCTATAATAAATTAAATTGGCAATACCCTGTACAATAAAACTTAATCAGGTTACATCACAAAATAAAAAAGAAGCTGTAATACACTTTTAAAATCACTTTTAGATAAAACTCTATACCACTATAACTACTAAGAAATGTTGTTGTGTCTTTCGGCTTTTCCCAATTAGAGGTCGCCACAGCGGAACTCCGGTCCGCTAATGATTGGCAGTAGATTTTTACATGCCGAGTTGCCAGCCCTGGTGCACAACCTTCAACAAAGGTACACCCATTCATGCATGTCTCCACACAGAAGACACTTTAGCTGAGAATCGAACAGGACAACGTCTTACTGTGAGGTGACAATGCTACCGCAGCACCACCACGGCAGTATAACTAAGAAATAAAAAGTAAAAATGACAGTATTATCATATTACACCAATAGAGCCCTTTGTTTGAGCACCAGTTTAAGGGATGTTTGTTCATTCAAACCTGGATGGAAAATTGCCCTTGGCTTAAATTGCCAAAGCAATTCCTTCCTTAATAGTTGTAACTTCCAATCACCCCCATTATTCATAACCTTCATAATGTCAATAATTCCAAACTTCAATTTAGTGAATTTATCACATGAAACTTAATGTTTAGAAAGAGAATTGGTTTCTTTTTTTATACTTATTTCATACAAGTGTTCGTGTATCCTAGTCCCAAGTGTTCTCTCCATTTTGCCTACATAAAAGGTATGATAAGCGTCACACTTGGCCAGGTACACTAATATCTTAGTTTTACAGTTCCCGTGTCTAAATGTCACATTACTATGCAAACCATTTTCCAAAATAATATAATCCCTTTGTTCAATATCGTGACAAAATCTACACATACCACAAGCTTTTGTCCCCCTCTAAAATTGGGAACCACAGATCTGTCATAATCAAGCAGTTGTTTAAACATTTTTCCTGTTTTGTAAATAATTAAGGGTTTGTGCCCTACTGCTTGCTGTACATCATTACTAATTTTAAAAATTTTCCAGTTCTTCTCGACTATTTCCTGAACTTGTCTAGAACAATGGTTGTACTCCAAAACCAAAGCATTTTCGTATTTTTTTGTCTCCACTGGGTTTTTGTGTATTTTCCAACCCAATACCTATAAAAGGCTTGAATTTGGTGCCCCAACCTTGATGAACCTCCACTATAATCTTAGTTACCAATTTTCAGGGTAACCCCTGTCCAAAAACATCCCTTTCATCTTGATCAACTCATCCCAAACTTCACCATCGTCCGATGTCATCCTGGCAATGCATATTGCTTGCCCGTTCACCAAGTTTTTCTTTTGGGAAAAGGGGTGATTGCTAGTGAAATGCAAATATCCGTTACAAAATGTCTCTTTTCTATAAATATTTGATTTGAAGCCCCAATACTTATGAGAAATGGTGGTGTCCAAGTAACTGATAATGTTCCTGTCCCAACTAAAGGTGAATTTGAAATAATCTGAACTGTTTTAGTATGCCTCAAAATTAAGAATTTCATCCTCCCTACCTTTCTACAATATAAATATATCGTCCAAAAATCGGACATACAATTGGAAATATTTGTAAAAAGGACCCTTAAGAACATACTCCTTCTCCCACCCCAACATCACCAAGTGGGCGCAGGTGGGGGCACATGCAGCACCAATAGCCACTCCTGTTGTTTGTTGAAAATATTCACCCTGAAAGTGAATAAAATTGTTGTCTAAAACAACTTCCATTAATTCACATACAAGGGAAATAACATCGTTAGACAAAGATGAGTAGCAATGAAATGTTCCCAGAAAATATTGTAAAACCTCTTCCCTTGGAATTACTGAAAAGTCTTGAAAGATTGTTTAAATTCAGATGTTTGCAAATTGAGAATAGTTACCTGAGGGAATGTGTTAGATTAAAAATAGTACCTCAGGGAGTTTGTATGTATAAATATCCTTTTGGCATTAATGACAATGACATTGTCAGTTGCAAGATTTTAACAGTTTTTTTAACAAGTGTGGTTTGGAATTGGTATCTATGATTATTAAGTACAACGAGGAGGTTTTAGATAAAACTGGTCCTGAGTTGAACAGTTTGAACCACAAAATACTCAATGATTTGTTATTTTCTCAATATGAAGATTTTTATGAAAGGGTTCTATTCAGGATTGACAAAAAATGTGATGAGATCTTTTTAAAAAAACAAAAGAAAATGGTAAAGGATTTGCGGCAATACTCTGAACACAAAGAATATCCTGTACCGAATATGTACAAGGATAACAAGTTCAAATTATTCCCTAATTTGGTTAACCAAGCAACTTCTGGGCCTAGTCAGTATGTTGATGGGGGGAGGGAAGGGGTATGGATGAAATGGATTCTTTTTCATCTAACAAAGAAAATTTTCAATTAATTTGCAGATCTGAGAGGTTAGCCAGTAAGAACGTGCAGGTCCTGGACTCAGGGAAACAAGTGGAGGGACCTGCAATGAAGGGTTTAAACAAAATGGAGAACAGGAAAAATCATTAATTATTTATAGTCATGACGGTATAGTAGGATGTATTTGCAGATTTATAATATTTAATTACACTGACATTACCGTGCCTTCATTGAAGGTTGGGCATCGAGCTGGCACCTAGGCACCCATAAAAAATCTGCCAATCATTAGCGGACCGGAGTTCCGCTGTGGCAACCCCTAACTGGGAAAAGCCAAAAGAAAAAGAACAACAATTACACTGACATTACCCTTACTCCTGACCATTTTTTTCTCTTTTTAAAGGGATTTAAGTTTATTCCTAGTGTGAATGTAAATGTTGCTGACGTCTTACTTAAATTAAGGTTGTTTACTAGGAAGTTGAATTTGGGGGTGTTATTTAAAGACCAGGTGAATTATAAGAGATACACTGGTTTAAAAAGACATAGCACCTTTGTCCTGCCTATGAACCAAATTATTCAAGTATTTGAGAAGAGTGTACAGGAAGAGATTTACAGCTTATTTTCCAACGATAAATTTTTTTTCTAATCTAAGAGTGAAAGAGAAACATTAAGGTCATTAAGGAACAATGACAAAATTAGGATAATGAAACCCGACAAGGGAGCTGGGGTGGTTTTATTTAATACTGGAAACTACAATAATGTCATTTTATTGGATAGTAAGACATATCATGTGGTTTCCAAAAATCAAATTAACATAGCATACAATAGACCTGATTATTTGCTGGAAGAGTATTTAGCCAACAAAAGGATAGACCAAACAACTTATGAATTTTTGAAACAGATACACCCTAGGATTCTGAATTTTTTCGGAATCCCCAAAATTCACAAATCAGTAGAACACTCCCTATTTTGACCTATTGTGGTAGCTGGGGTCTAAAACCCACCCCTTGGCAGTCTTTGTAGACCACTGGACTAAAGAGGTTATGTTTAAGTAGGCACATATAGTGAAGGACTCATGGGATTTCCTGGGTATATTAAAGGATTCTGTATGGAAAAGAGAGATAATTTTTATAACAATTGATGTAAAGGATCTCTTTTCAGTAATTCCTAGGGAAGAAGGTTTACAATATTTTCTGGGCACACTTCATAGCTACTCATCATTGTCTAACGATGTTATTTCCCTTGTATGTGAACTAATAGAAGTTGTTTTAGACAACAATTTTATTCACTTTCAGGGTGAATATTTTCAACAAACAACAGGAGTGGCTATGGGTGGTACATGTGCCCTCACCTATGCCAACTTGGTGATGCTGGGGTGGGAGGAGAAGTAGGTTTTTAAGGGTCCTTTTTACAAATATTTTCAATTGTACATCTGATTTTTGGATGATATATTTATATTGTGGAAAGGTAGGGAGGATGAAATTCTTCATTTTGAGGTATACTTAAACAGTTGTTCAGATTATTTCAAGCTCACCTTTAGTTGGGACAGGAACATAATCAATTACTTGGACACCACCATTTCTCATAAGGATGGGGGATTCAAATAAAATATTTATAGAAATGAACCATTTTGTAATGGATATTTGCATTTTGCTAGCAATCACCCCTTTTCCCAGAAGAAAAACTTGGTGAAAGGGCAAGCAATACACATTGCCAGGATGATGTCGGAAGGTGGTGAAGTTTGGGATGAGTTGATTAAGATGAAGGGGATGTTTTTGGACAGGGGTTACCCTGACAAATTGATAACTAGGATTATAGTGGAGGTTTATCAAGGCTGGGGCACCAAATTCAAGCCTTTGTTAGGCAGATGGTTGGAAAATACACAAAAACTCAGTGGAGACAAAAAATATGAAAATGATTTGGTTTTGGAGTACAACCATTATTCTAGGCAAGTTCGGGAAATAGTCAAGAAGAACTGGAACATTTTTAAAATTAGTAATGATATACAGCAAGCAGTAGGGCACAAACCCTTATTTATTTATAAAACTGGAAACATTTTTAAACAGCTGTTGGAGTGTGACAGATCTGTGGTTCCCAATTTTAAGAGGGGGACATAATCTTGTGGTATGTGTAGATTTTGTCAATATAGTGAAGAAAGGGATTATATTATTTTGGAAAATGGTTTGTATAGTAAGGTGATATTTAGACACAGTAACTGCAAAACTAAGAGATTAGTGTACCTGGCCAAGTGTTACGGTTGTCCCGCCTTTTATGTAGGCAAGACTGAGAGAACACTTAGGACTAGGACACATGAACACCTGTATGAAATAAGTGTAAAACAGGAGAGCAATTCTCTTTCTAAACATTCAGTTTCATGTAAAACATTCACCAAATTTAAGTTTGGAATTATTGACAATATGAAGGTTATGAGTAATAGGGGTGATTGGAAGTTACAACTATTAAGGAAGGAATTGCTTTGGTAATTTAGGCTAAGGGCAATTTTCCTTCCAGGTTTGAATAAACAAACATCCCTTAAACCGATGCTCAAACAAAGGGCATTAGTGGTGTAATATGATAATACTGTAATTTTTATTTTTTTATTTCTTAGTAGTTCTAGTGGTATAGAGTTTTATCTAAAAGTGATTTTAAAAGTGTATTAAAGCTTCTTTTTTATTTTGTGATGTAACCTCATTAAGTTTTATTGTACAAGGTATTGCCAATTTAATTTATTATAGGTGATGTGTTTAATTGTTTTAACTGCTTAATTACTTTGTATATTTAAATAAGGGAAGTGAAGTTATTGTATTGTATCTGAGGAAGTCTCTGGTTTTCAGATGAAAGCACTCATACTGTTTTATTTATTGGACTATTATTAAATATCTTATTTCTCCGCTGGTGCTGGACTGCCTTTTGTTTTTGTATTTATCCCTTCACTAATAAACCTACAAACATTGCACCCATAACATTTATATTTGCCAAAGGGACTTGTAGTTCTTGGGGGATCAACTCCGGTATTATCTTGTTCTAATATACATTTAATACACCTGTCTTTTTTGTTGTAAATTTAAGGGCTTCCCCCAATACTAACCTTAAGAATTGATTACCGGAGATAATTCTCCAATTGTTCTGTATTATTTGTTTGATATGAACATTGTCCACCGACATACCCAAACAATAAGAAGGAACAATATTATTCATATCACTAGTTCTAATAAGATTTCTGTCACCCTGTGATGCTGGTGCACTGGCCCAGCAATAAAGGAGCCTCAATCCTCACCACTAACACCAGTGAGGGGCGTTCATATAGGGAAAGAATAATAAATATACACACAGTAAAGCAAAATTTCCCTAAAGAGCACACATAGATCACAGTCAGTCTGGGACCGGTTTCTCCCTTTCTCTCCAGGTCCCCAATAAGACTCCCCACTGGCACAGCTATAGGGTCCAGATCTCAGCCTAGTGGGCAAGCTAAAACCCCTCAGCATCCTCTCTGTTCAACCAGTGCTTTGTGTCCCTGCCCAAATAGCTGACACACACACACACTTTGAGATAAGAGTTTCTACAACCAACACAGACACTCCTGGGGAAGGCTGGCACAGGGTCTCCAGCTGTGCCCCTTTTACCCAGACTATATGGTAGAAATCACTGCCACCACCCAGCTAATATTTATCTGCTACTCAAAGGCCCTTAAAAGGGTGTCCAATTACTACTGTGCAATATTATTATCCAAATGGTAAGTGTGACTGAACAGTCAAGGCTTATTCGAGTTACTTGGTACAGTATCACTATATACAAGCAATGTACTCTAGAGCTTAAATTATCTCTACACAAAACTGTCACAGTTGAAAGGTTTAAAAATATTTAATAATAAATAATAAAAACACAAGACAATACTTCTTACTGCACAGTGCTAGCCAAGAGTTCAGAGATTACAGAGAAATACTTGAAATAATACAGTACCAAAAGTTCTGACATCACAGAAAAACAAACTAGTATAATCTTCCTATTTCCTAGCTATATCTAAGAGAAAGCACAATTCTAAATAACTTACATATAGAGCAAAGCAGTGCTGGTGATGTTGGATGTTCTCAAGACAAAATATTCTGAGTTCTCTGATTCTCTTTCTTTAAACTGATAACACAGAGCTGCTTCACATGACATCATTCTTCACACTTCTCTGGTGTTCCCAGGCTAACAGAAACTACATTTACATTCTTTACACCTGGTCAGAAACCAGAGCAATAAAGGGCATTTATACATGCAAATTCTAGCAATTAACTCTGGTCTCAAGACAATAGCCAGAATTCCTTCATCCAGACATATCGGCTCCAAGCTGACATCAAAGACAGTCATAAAATGCTTGATTTAGCTTTCTTACAGCAGAGTGCACTGTTGTCACATTTTTGCAGTTCCACATCCACTACAGTCTTTTCATATTTAAGAGAAGAAGCCCGTGGTTTACATTAATATTTACAAATGACAAGATTACATACAAACTTCTATTTGGCTAGGCTGGCAGCCTTTACTTATCTTCACACATCTCCTCCCGGAGAACTCAAGCAAGTTTTTCAAGTGACCCTTGAGAAACGCTGCTTGAGAGGGTTAGGTCTATCTGAATATACCTTACCCCATTCTCTGTCTTGAGAGCCCATCTGCGTTGGCACTGCTAATCCCACTGTGGTGCTGCACTGACATATCATATGCTTGCAACCCTAGGTTTCATCTTAGCAACTTGGCATTTTGCTGGCTGGCTCTGTTCTTCCTTGCCAGGTCTGTGAGGGGAGCAGCTATGGTACTATAACTGGGGATGAACTTTCTGTAAAACCCTGCTGTCCCTTAGAATGCCCTCACCTGCTTTTTGGTAACAGGTGAAGGCCATGCCAAAATGGCTTTTACTTTGGCAAGTTCTGGCCTGATCTTATCACTCCCCATGCTATGTCCCAGGTAGCAGACCTCTGCCATACCCACTTGACATTTGCTAGGGTTAATGGTCAACCCTAACCTCTGTAGTCTGCCCAGCACCTCCCTGACATGTTGAAGGTGCTCTTGCCAGGAATGGCTGTAGATGGCAATATCATATAGGTAAACAAGGGCAAACCCTCCTGCTCCTTCTAGGATATGATCTACCAGCCTCTGGAAAGTCACTGGGGCATTTTTCATCCCAAAGGGCATCTTTGTGAACTCATATTAGCCAAAAGGAATCAAAAAGGCTGACTTCTCTCTTGCACTGGGAGTTAAGGGCACCTGCCAGTAACCCTTGGTAAGATCAATGGTTGTAAAATACTTAGCCTCACCCAGCTGCTCTAGGGCCTCATCTGTCCTAGGCACGGGGTAAGCATCTGACTCTATGTGACTATTTAATTTCCTGTAGTCCACATATAACCTGGTACTGCCATCTTTCTTTGGCACCAGCACCACTGGGGAGGCCCAGGGACTGTTGGACTCTTAAATCACCCCTAGTTCCAGCATCTCCTGTATCTCCTTCCTCAGAGTCTGTTTGACTTCCTTAGGCACCCTATAAGGGGCCTGCCTAATAGGCCTTTGGGGTCCTGTATCCACCTGGTGCTGCACCAGGTGGGTGCACCCTGGTTTCCCAGTGAACATGTCCCCAAACTCTTGTAACACTGCTCAGATTTCTCAAACCTGGGTAGGACATTGCTACCCCTTCCACTGAGGTGTCAGTCTGAGCCTCATTGAGGAGATCAGTCACCAACTCTCCTTCGGACTCCTCCTGCAATCCACTGCAAATGCTCAGCACAAGGGCCTCCCTATCATGGTACGGTTTTATCAACTTAACATGGTACAATTTCTGCCCCTGCCTTCTGCCTAGCAGTTTCACCATGTAGTTAACATCACTTACATTTCTTACCACCTCGTAGGGTCCCTCCCAAGCTGCTTGCAGCTTATTGTGTCTGACAGGGATGAAATTCCATTACCTGCTGCCCTACAGCGTACTTTCTAGTTCGAGCATTCTTGACATACCGCACCTTTTTCTGTTGTTGAGCTTCTGCCAGGTTCTCCTGGGCCCAAGACCATGAGTTCCCTGAGCCTTGTCCTGAGGTTTAGGGCATATGCCACAACAGACTCCTTGTGAGATTCACACTCACTTTCCCACTTATCATGAATTACATCTAGAGGTCCCTTCACCCTATGGCCATACAGCAACTCAAAGGGAGAAAAACCTGGGGATTCTTGGGGAACCTCTCTGTAAACAAACAACAGATGGGGCATATATTTGTCCCACTCCCTCTTAAAATGGTCTACAAATGCCAGTAGCATGGACTTGATCATAGAGTTTAACCTCTCAACAAGACCATTAGTCTGGGGATTGAAAGGGGTGGTCTTCATGTGTTTCACCCCATAGTACTTCCACAGACAATCCAGCAGATCTGACATGAAATTGGCACATCTGTCAGTCAGTATTTCTTTTGGGAAACCTACCCTGCTGAAAATCTCTAACAAAGCACTTGCCATCTTTTCTGCTTTCAGATCCATTGCCTCAGGGTATTATGTAACATAATCCACTACCACTAGAATATACCTTTTCCATGTAGAACATGGGGTACTCAGAGGCCCGACAGTATCCATAGCTACCCTCTGAAATGGCTCCTCAATCACAGGCAAAGGCATCAAAGGAGGTCTCACCTTGTCTCCTGCCTTGCCTACCTTTTGGGACTGCTCAGAGGTCCAGAAGTACCCTGTTACATCTTTGGAAATTCCAGGACAATAGAAGTTCTGCATAATTTATTATTTATTTATTTTGCATTTGTTTACTGGGATTGTCCAACTGAGCTGAAGAGCCCTTTTTCAGAGGAGGCCCGGGGAGAAAAGCTCCAACATATTATATCATTTTCAGTATAAATTAGCATTAAACAGCAATGTTACAGGATTATTACAAGGCATTAAGTAGCAATACAATGTTATACAGTATCAATAATCAGGAGTATAGCATAACTATTTCAAGACGTATAAAAAGAAATATGTCATTAAGATGAGTATAGTTTTTGGGGTAAGTGGTTACAAACACCCAGTTTTATCATGATGTAGTTGCATGAAGGCAAGACAATTATAATAGAATGTTTCTCTGAGGTAATTTGCTTAATAGAGTTTAGAAGACAGTAGAAAGAGTAGTCAAGGAAGATTAGAGAGAGCTAGTGAGAAGAGTGAGTTAAGGGCAGAACGTAGATTAAGGTATGAGAAGTAGGGGATGTTAACGAGGGAGAGGGCAGAGGCAGGACCAGTCACTTTTAAAGTGCTCTTTGGTGGCTGCCTTAAATTGTTTAGGATGTGTAAGGGTCCTGATTTCTAGTGGGAGCCTATTTCAGGCAATAGTGGGATGATAGCTGTACATGTTGCGTCCAAATTTAGACTTGGGTTTGTAGATTTGTAGTAGGTCTTGGCTAGAGCTTCTGAGAAGTCTGGAGGGAGAATAATGGGAGATGAGAGGGGATAGTGCTGGGCAGGAGGAATGCTGGTATAGGATAGAATGGATGATCTAGAGATGAGAGAGAATAAGCTGGTGGGGTAATTCAAGCCAGTTTAGGTGTTTTAGAGAGAGAGAGAGACAGTGATGGGATTTGTAGGTTTGTTGGGCAGCAAATCTAGCTACCTTGTTGTAGGTAGATTCGAGTTTGGTCAGGAGTGCTGAGTTAAGATTTGTGAGATTTGAGAATTGTACATTAGACTGGGTAGAAGGTAGGTAAGAGAGAGAGAGAGTAATCTTGGCTTCAGAGGTAAGGAATTTCTTGTTACGGTAAAGTAGCCCTAGTTTTGAATGAGTCTTTTTGATACAGTTATTAACATGCAAGTCAAGTTTAAGCTGATCGTCGATGGTTACACCTAAGAGCTTAGTACTGGATTCTACCTGAATGGGAGTGTTGTTAAGGGACTGTACGGAGAAGGAGGGTTTAATATTGTTGAACTTTTTAGGTAGGAAGAGTAACAGCTTTGTTTTTTTAGGGTTAAGGATGAGCCACGTTTCAACTAAGGTAAAAGATGCCTGAGTAGATGAGAAGAGCTTAGAGGGAGAGTTGACTGTTGTGATGACTGTAGAGTCATCTGCGTATTGCACTAAAGATGACTGAGGGCAGGAGGTATAGAACTGATTAATAAAGATATTAAAACATAATAGGCCCTAGGATAGACCCTTGAGGTACACCCATTTTTGACAGGGAGAGGAGGGGAGAGTGCAGAGTGCCATCTCACTGATTGAGATCTATCAGTGAGGTAGCTGGAGAACCATGCAACAGTATCAGAGGAGAAGTTGAGGTTATGCAGTTTGTGCAGTAGAAGAGAGTGTAAGACAATGTTGAAAGTTTTTGAGAGGTCCAAGAATACGCAAGAAATAAGTTTATGTTCATCCATGGCTATAGAGACAGTATTGAGGAAGGATAATAGAGCTGTAGTGCTATGTTTGGGTCTAAAGCTGTCTTGAGTGGGTGTAAGCAGATTTTCCTTTATTAGATACTGGCCATATGACCTGCAAAGGGAATATCATGGGCTATGGCTAGAAGCGCCATATGGTAGGCTCTAGTTACTACCAACTGCTGTATTCCCTCACCTTCTAGCCCTCCCTCAGGGGTCCACTCTCTATACAGTAACCCTTTGTCCCAGTATACAGATTCCCCCTTCCCTTGAGAATCAGGTGCCTCCCTAGCTACCTGCATTAGGCCTTGCAATATAGGGTCTGAGAGATGAGCCTGTCTCAACTCTCTCCTTGTAACCCTTCCTAGCTCCCCTTCCACAGGAATTCTGGCATCGTCTGACAGTGGTGCCTCACTGTCAGCCTGGGTACTACTACTCACCTCTACCTTTGCAGTCCCTCAGTCCAAGGGAACATCAGTACCCACAAGCAGCTGTGGCTCACCTTCAGTTTCACTGCTACAGATTAGCTCCCTCCCTGAAGTAACCACCTCACCAGTCCTGGTTGCAAGTATGCAGTCTGTCTGGGACTCTCCCAGGCTACCAGACCCACATGTTTGTCTCCTAGCCTGACTGCATGCAACTGCATAAACACATGATACTGCCTCATCCAAATCCTTCCCTATCAGGACATCTGCAGGATGGTAGTTTGGTACCCTTGTTGTCTCAAGACAACCTACTACTGGCATTTTATCTTTACCACTTACTGGCTCTCTCACCTTTTGTTCCCCACCTTGCCTACATGGACATCTGTATGCCACATGGCCCCACTGGTTGCATTCAAAACATTTAACTCTGGGTCCTGGACATGTACCTGGATTAGTGAGTTCCCTTGCTACTGACAGATTCTGTTGGGGCAGTCTGTGCTGCCCACCATGGGCTCCTTTAGACCCATGAGCAGTACTGGTGTCCCTTTCCTGTGGAGGGATGCCCTGCTTGCTAGGTATAGGTCTCCATTCTTCCTCAACTCATCTGAAGTAGCACATTGTCTATCAGCTAACCAGATCCTCATGTCCTCAGGCAAAGTGCTGAGGGCTTGTTCCCTCACCAGAAGGTCTGCCAGCCCTTCAGAAGTGGTGACCTGACATCCACTCACCCACCTATGAAAATAAGTGCTCAGTTCAGCAAAATATTCACAGTCACTTTCATCTGCCTTGCGTCTATGCTCACAAAACTTTTTCCTATACATTTCAGGTTTTAGCTTAAAACATTCTAACAAGTGATTTTTAGCAGCAGTATAATCAAAATATTTACAATCAGCAAGTTTAGACAACACAGTTACAGCTTTACCATGGAGTAAGGGGGTCAGGAACCATACCCAGAGCCTTTGGTCAACATCATACTGTTTACATACCCTCTCAAACATATGAATGAAACTATCAAAATTATTCCGCTCTTTAAACTGTGGAAGAAATTTACTGACCTTTTGTGCTTCTGGGATCCTGTTACTCCCTTCCCCATTACCTCCATGACTCTGCGAAGAGTCAGCATCTCCCTCTCATGCTGCCTCTGCCTCTCCTTTTCCTCAGCTTCCAGGTGTAGAAGCTTCTCATTCTCCTCAGCCTGCAGACATATCAGTCTCTCAGCTGCTTCTATTTCCAAATGCCTGGCCTCCAACTCAAGTCTCTCTAGCTCCAGATGGATTTTTAAGTCCTCTGCAGAAAGGTTGAGCTGTCCATTCTCTGAGGGTGGTACATCTCTACTGCCTGTCTGATCATCCTCCTGGTTGCTGTTTTCTGATGCTGTTGTGACCAAAGCTGCAATCATGTCTACCTTAGTCAGGTTTCCATGCACCAGTCCCCTAGCCTGGCACATCTCAGCCAGCTGGTTCCTTGTCAGCTTTCCGTACTCCTCTGCTGACATGCTGCCTGCTCTTGCTGACTAACTAAGCTAACAAAAGAAATAAAACAATTGTGATCTGAACTCTGAGTATTCACTGTGTGGCTGATTTAGAGTACAAAACACCTTCAGTGATCACTGTACACGGGCTAATTCACTCTACCCACACCACTACAAGCCAATTAGTATTTGCCAACCAATTAATATGTGGTGTGGATATCCCACCACTGCAAATAATTAATATGTGATGCCCGTGCACTGGCCCAGCAATCAAGGAGCCTCAGTCCTCACCACTAACACCAGTGAGGGGTGTCCATTTAGGGAAAAGATAATAAATATGCACACAGTAAAGTACAATTTCCCTAAAGAGCACACATAGATCACAGTCAGTCTGGGGCCAGTTTCTCCCTTTCTCTTTAGGTCCCCAATAAGTCTCCCCACTAGCACAGCAATAAGGTCCAGATCTCAGCCTAGTGGACAAGCTATAACCTCCAGCACCCACTCTGCCCAACCAGTGCTTCATGTACCTGCCCAGGTAGCTGACACACACACACTTTGAGATGAGTTTCTACAACCACATAGACACTCTTGGGGAAGGTTGGCACAGGCTTTGCCCATTTTACCCAGACTATACGGTAACTAGAATTAGAGTCTTTGATGTTATTCTTTCTTCTGTAAAACACTGTAAGTAATCCAAAAGTGCTGTAACAAAACATCAGAAGACACATGCATTTTACAAAAAATGCAGTGCAGAAAAAATGCAAAATCAAATATTGACAGAAAATCAAAATAATATGAAAATATGTTCTTTTTTTGTGGCACTCAAAGATTGATTAAAGGGAACAACAACTAATTGTTAATAAGGAAAAATATACTAAGTATGAGTCATTGAGTTGCTTTTTCTTGTTCATTTGCATCTAAAAACTAAGCTTGCAAGCTTACAGTTCGTTCTTCTTTCGGCATTTCCCAGTTAGGGGTCGCCACAGCGGAACTCCGGTCCACTAATAATTGGCAGTAGATTTTTACAGTGCCGAAGTGTCAGCCTGACGCCCAACTTTCAACGAAGGCACGTCCATTCATGCATGTCTTTCGAATGCCACTCGACCATGGGGAGGACATGCAGACTCCACACAGAAGGCGATCCAGAAGAGAATTGAACGGGAGAAAGCTTACAGTGATAAGACAAATTTACTTCACAATATTTGAGATCCTTTGTTTTCTTATTGACTCTGTAGATGGAAGTGACCTAACCTAATTACGCTGCCAGTCTCAGTAGCCTTCATGATGTAACAGATGATGAGACATGTAAGAAATGCAAACATAAGTAAGGTCAGACATTGAACAAGTGGAATAATTATTAAATTATGATTTTTCTGTATGTGACATGTTTAGTATTGGATTACAGGGAAGGAAAATTGCCTTTTGGAAAGAAAAAGTTGACATTTGGGTGGAGTTCTCCTTTGTGACTGTTGAAGACATTGTTTCTATAATGCCTAGAACTAAATATTTTGGTGCTTGATGCTTACCAAAGCTTCTAGCAAACAAACTTGAGCCAAACAGCAAAGTTATAGTCCTTCAGCATGCCTCGTGAAAGGTACATATTCCTTAGAATGTGATTCAAAATGTATTCAGAAGCCAAAGTTTTTCATAGAGCTATGTTGTAGATAACCAAACACCTGGGAAGGTGTTGTAAACATCATTGGTGTGATGCTGGTTTGGAGGGTGATCAAAATGGAAAGTGATGACTGACTGAAAAAGCTAGCGAAGTGCTGAGACAAAGTAATCTGAAACTGAATAAGGCAAATGACAAATGCGTGTGACTTCACTGGTATTAAACATATGGGACATGCCTTGACACATCAGGTGTACAACCTGATCCTAAAAAAGTAACAACAGTAGTTCAGAATGAAAAAAAAAACAGATAAGCAGTGCAATTTATTCAAATATCTAGG
Organism: Protopterus annectens; assembly: GCF_019279795.1. Taxonomy (NCBI): domain Eukaryota; kingdom Metazoa; phylum Chordata; order Ceratodontiformes; family Protopteridae; genus Protopterus; species Protopterus annectens. The sequence goes on from NC_056732.1 coordinate 1,625,229,195, forward strand.
CATGATTTAGTACTTCCCTAAGATTATTCTTGACATATCAGAAATGCCTATGACTGTAAAATGCTGTTTGAGAAAGATGTAAAGTAGTATTGGTAGCAAGAGCAAGAGAAACCTTTCACAGTGCTTAAGAAATTTCTGACAGATTTTTCCACACTTTGTTGTTATGATGAAACAATTCCACTGGTGTTGCAAGTGGATGCCAGTCATTCTGGTGTAGGTGCAGTATTACTGCAAGAAGGTCAGACAATTGCCTCTGGTTTTACAAGACAATAGGAAAATGCACATATACCAAATTAGCAACCGACTCAAATGTGCACAGTGAACACAAGGCACCAAAATTAAGGAAATTGCCATGCTTAAGTCCAGTTCTGTAAACGGTTTATTGATGTAGTTAAAGTAATATTATTTTCACTACATTATGACCAATATCTTATGAAACATTCACCTTCATTCACAAGGGCAAGATATCACAGAGCAGTGATCAAGCCAAAAAGTCTTGATTAATACAAGGTATTTTTAACAATAACACAAGTGGGTATAGGTTGTTCTAGATTTACACATGGTTGGCATAGTTTGATCACAATGGCAAAGCAAAGTTATCACAGCATTTCCTATACACAGGAGTGGATTATTGCTATTATATAATGTCATTATATAAAAAAGAAATAAATAAAGAAAGAAAGACAGGTGTTGCATCTGAATATTTGTTCTTTAAGTTGTTTCATTCAGCTATTTTTTTGCATCTAGGGATGACTTCCAGATGTTTTGACATGAATGGAACATGTACGTACTGATGCTTGCACAGTTGTTTATATGAGGATGCTTGCAGATTTCTGACATCTCAGGGTAAGATTCAAGCAAATTTTTAGAATTGTGACCTTTATTTTTCTTTTCTACTTTGGGGGAAGAGTAGAAGTTTGTTTACTACTCTGTTGGTACATGCATGAGTTTTCTTCACTTAATGCAATGGATAAAATGATGGCTATAGCCCTTTTTAAATAGCTGCAACCAGATGAACTTGACACTGCTGGTAATGTTGGATTTACAATTGGCATGCTGAATAATTCTCTAAACAGCATGCACATGTTTGTGTCACTTGAGTGTTATTGTATAATAAGTTGTAATTTCATCTTACATTTGATGTGTTTTTTACTATATTTTTAACACCTCATCTACATGTGTAGATTACAATTGCAAATATTTTACATATGTTTCAAATGGAGTAAAACAGTGCATAAATCATACTATGTTAATGGAGTAGTAAGGTAAAATTAACTTGGTGAAAAGTTGGGTATGTTTGCATACAAAATGCTGATATTGTAGTTTAATGGATGCAAGCAAAATTCAGTAACAGTATATTGCCTTTCATTTTTAGAAAGGAGCATGTGGTATGTACTTGTAAAATAATTGCAGAAAAAGTGTGAATTTGTCAGTGTCATAGTTAAGGGGGGGGTGAAGATAGTTTCAGTTTTTGTACTCTGTGTCAAAAGTGAAATGTCCTCAGGTCAGATAACTTATATAGGTATAATACTATCTAAAGATATTAAATCTATTATATATAATAACTATAATACCTGTTTTCTTAATATACAAAATCTTTTTAATACCTGGAATAATATGTTTTTTACTATGGAGGAGAGACTTACAATTATTAAAATGATAATATTCCCCAAGATTTTATACTTAATACAATCAATAATACTTTCACCTACAAAAATAACTATCAAGAAACTGAATACACTAATGTTAAATTTCTTATGGGTACCTAATAGACCTAGGATTGCATTAAAGAAACATACTAATAGCTGGTCTCAAGGGGTATTTCTTTTCCAGACTTTAATTTATATATTATCTCTTCTATTATAAAAGTTATTACTTTATTAATAGATCGGTCATATGTCGCAAAATGGAAAGATTATTGGGAGCTAATTAGTATGCACTTCATGAAAATCTCCTTAACACATAAAAATATGATTATAAATAACTCCATGTTGTGGTTGCTAAAGGAATTTTGTACTTCACCTATTACACCTAAACATATGGTCTGTTACCCATTAAATATTATTATTAGTTATCGTAACTTTATATTCATGCACCCTAAGTATAGGGAATGGAATTTTATTGTATTCCCTATAATTTATACTCATCTACTTCTGAAGGAGCTCATTTAGCTATAGATAATAATCTAAAGTACTGGTATCAGCTGATATCTGATAATAAAGTTAAAAATCTAGATTTCTTAAAACAAGAATTTGATCTAAGAGAAACTTGCTGGTTAGAGGTTCAGATCTTTAGACAACATCTCATTGATAGAATAGATCTAATGTCTATAACAGTTAAAGAATCTATTCCAAAACTGATTGATTACTTGATAATAAATTTACAGCATAAAGTTTCTGATAAAGGTAAACTTTCATATATACATAAAATTATCAGACAAGAAACTTTTTACAATGTAGATTCATACTGGAATTATTTCACCTCTATTAATGGGGACCCACCAACTCAACAAGATAAACAATATATATTGGAATCTGCTTATAGAACTACATCTTCCATTGTCTGGAGACTTTATACATGGAAATTTTTACATAGATCTTTTTATACACCTTTGATGATGAATAAAATTAATAATAAAGATAATCTATGTAAGAGATGTAATGTAGAAATTAATGCTGACTGGGCTCATATGTTTTATGACTGTATGAAGTTGAAAGAATACTGGAAGTCAATTAATGAATTTTTGCAGGCTCTTTTACAGATAATTTCATTATTTCTAAGTCTCTTATATTATTCAACACACCTGTACCTCAATGTGTTAAAAAGATTAAGCTTCCCTTGTTATGGTCTATCCTAGCAGTGGCTAGGAAAATAATAACTAGAAATTGGATTTCAGATACACCTCCTTCGTTCAATGAATTTAAAAATGTTATGAATATAATGTGTCATATGGAAATAAGCACAATTAGAATGAGAACAACTAGAAAAACATCACATTTTATTGTATGGGATAATTTACAAAATTTGTTAAAAAATTCTAATTTCAATAGCACAGTATTTTAGTTTAATTAATTGATCTGATTGTAGTGGATGTCTTTGTAAATACTTTAGTTGTTTTGTTGAATATTATAATAATACCTATTTTTAATTATTTGTATAAAATTGTTATGATATTTCTCTTATATGTTAAAACAATAAACTTGTTTTAAAAAAAAAAGTGAAATGTCAATGATTCATAGGGGTGCAAATTAACCCACACTAATACTGCTGCCCTGCTTACTTTTACTAATGCTGTGAACCTCAACAGAAATGCAGGTTACTTGGGTTACTCTCTTTTTTTTAGACATTTCCAATGCATTTGATGCCATCTCTACTCATGTGCTATTATATAAGTTCTCCTGTCTGGGTCTTTTATTTTTCTAATAGACAACAAGCAGTACAATGGCAAAATGATGTTTCTTCCTACCTATCTGTATCTTTAGGAGTCCTGCAGATTTTTTTCTTGGTCTCTTATTTAATACTAAATGACTTTCACACATCAACCAAACAGGCCACTATAGGTCAGTATACAAATGATTGCACTACCATCGTCTCTGTCCAGAACCAGCTAAACGTCCCAAAAGCATTTCTCATCTATTGAAGCCTGGCTGGATAACTCTCAACTACTCTGAAATAGAAAAAAAATACATTAATATGGTTTAGTACTAAGCAGCTCTCTGAACTGAAGAATCTCTGTCATTCAATAACTAGTGACACATACCAAGCATATAGAGGTAACTATAAATGACTAACTGAAATTTTACCAACACATACAGCAAGTATTTAAAAAAAAACAAAAAACACAACAAACCTCAATTTCTCGTATGTCCAATACTTATCTTACCAATTCTATTTGAAAGAAAAAAAAGAAAAAAAAAACTCATTGCCTCTACACATCTACATCCCTTACTTCTATATCCCTCATCTTTATTTACTAATTTGCAAGATACTAAAAACAAAATAGAACAGTGTTTTAATAAATTGTCAAAAGTAGCAGCATCCCTATAAGTCTCATCACTTATTAGCTATTAAACAGCTAAAGTGGACTGAACTGCAACACTACCTAACATACACCCAGCTAGTCATAACTCAAAAACGTATCTATAAACCTGAAAACTGTCCTTCCTTACATAATACCCGCAATACCATCCAGCACTATTCCCCAAACAGAACTTTACACTCTGGTGAGAAAATTCTACTTGTCACAGCAAAATGCAATAACACATTTGGCAAGTCACTGTATTCTATGTCTCCAAAGGCTGATAAAAAAAAAAACAGATGCCCTACGCAGACCGTCTCAAAAAACTCCAGCTTTACTCCGTCGCATATCGCCTACTCAGAGGTGATCTTTGCCTAACATACAAAGCTATGTCAAACTCAGAGCTGTTGGACATGCTCCACTTAAAGAAATCCCAATCCCTCCGAGCTACACGCTCTAGGGACCTAAACCTTGTCACCACAATAAACAGAACATGCCGGAGGGATAGATTTCTGTCCCAGAGACTTCCCATACTCTGGAACAAACTACTTATCTATATCAAACAAAGCTCCTCATTAGCACTCTTCAAGAAAAATCTTAATGATTGGATGGGAAATAGGAAATTCACCCCGGGGATCACCTCTGTGGCTCTGCTCGACAGTGGCACTGGAAAATAATTTTCTTGGATGGCAAAAGCCAGGGTACCTTTTTGGCTGGGCTTGTATAGGCCACAGGGCCGATAGCCTAGTACCTACCTATGAACCTATGAACCTGTGGAACACCTTTTTTTTAACTCCAGGCTAACCTTCTATATTTTTAGCTTTGTTCTGAGGTTATAGTCTCCCGACTTACTTTTACAGAACAATTTAGGTGTAACTTTTATAAATAATGACTGCCAGTTGTAATTCTCACGCTTTTCACTTATTCCCATTCTCTGCCTAGCACATGCTGCTTTTCCATGGCCTATCACAGGTTCATAGGTAAATACTAGGCAATTAATCTGCAGCCTATTACAAGCGTAGCCAATAATTCTTGTCAGAATTAAACCCTGTACCTGTGAAGTGAAGACCTTAACCATCATGCTAATCCTCCCACTTCCCATTTCTTGCTTCAACCGCTCTCCTACGTCTGTATTTATTTTGTTCTTCACATTCAGTTTATATTTATTTTTCACTTCTCCACTTATAATTTTCTCTTTTTTCTGTCCACTCATGCACTTCTCTGGTACATTTCTATAAATTCTCTCCACTCCAGACTTTCCATATAGTACGTTTTGATTATTAATCCAAGCCTTTCATTTCCTTTTCAGCTCTTCTTTCACCTTTCATCCTACTTTAATTCCTAACACCTGGGAAATGTAACATTACATAACAACTCACTTGCCTTCAAAACTGTTATTGTGTCATTATTTTTCTGTAATTTAGGTTTCAGCTACCACAATTCCTATGCATGTAAACTTTATATTCTTCTGTCTAATGTGGCATTGCAATTGCTAAACTGTTGATATATTAACTGTTTTTACATAAAATTTTTACATAAAGTTTTTACTTTATTGTGTATTTCATATGTTTTAGTATTAAGTTTTCTGTGGAGAGCTTCTCCCCCAGGCCACCACTGAGAAAGTGTTTTTCTTACATTTCGACTTTACTAGTAAACACATGCAAATTAATAAATAAACAACTACAAGGTTAATAGTACTGGATTTTAAATAGTTTGAGTATGACATTGCTCCTCATTATTCCTATCAAGACTCTCCTGATCATTACAATGTGGTACCCACTAAGATGACCCCACTGAATATTATTGTAATGAACAGACATGATGTTAAAACAACCAGATATGGAAGAATAATCAGAACTTCCAAAACATGGCATGATTCCAAGATATAAACACAAACAATTAGAACAGATGAACTGTAGTTACACATTTACACTAATTTTCACCCACAAAAAATGCTCACTATGTGCAGGAAGGCATTCATCTCTTAATGCAACACACAAGTGATCAAAGAGGGGAAAGTGAATACATCAAAAAACTCCCTGAACCAGAACTCATACAAAACACTATCTAACCTGAGAGGTTCTGCACATGCATGCCATTCATTGTCATAGTCTAGGAACACAGCACTAAAGGCATGCACTTTAAGAATCAAAGCCAGACATTCTAAAGCACAGTTCCAGCACCCCTGCTATTAGGCTACTAAAGTATCTAAGAAATAGATGGTCAAAGCTTTGAAGTTTCATCTCACCCTTATACATACATGATTCAAATGCAAAACAGACCAATGAGAACAGAGGAAGAACAACTGCACTTATATACTTATTTATTTATTTCTTTGTTGGCTACCTAGTACAAATATCTATTTTTTTATCCAGCTACTTAGTGTTTTATTAAAGATAAAACAAAATCAGCCTTATTCTGCAAAAAGTAGCTACAACACTCATGAAATAGTTATTTAATTGTTGCAATTTAGAGTTATGTGATAGATACTTTACAACGAAGAGTCCTAGCTGTTATTCTTTAGCAATCATAGTGCAATTAGCTTCCAAGCATGAATGTTATCATCATGTGCATTCTGAAATAAATTTATTTTTGACAAAATAATGAGCATTTAATGTAAAACATGTTATTGTTTCTCCTTTCTTTTTTGTTTTGCTTGCTGTCCCATCTGTTGATTGTTACTTTATTCTTATCTCAAACCTATTATCTCACTAACCAGGTGTAAACATCGCAGCAAGCAGATGTCACCCTGTCAGCAGACAGTGATGACTTTTTTTCATGAGGAAGAGTATGAACTTATAATGCTGGATATGCAGAATTTAGCACAGCATGTCTGGGTACAAAAATTTCAACTTTCATCAGCCAAACTCCAGTATAACACAAAGCTTTTCTAGTAGTTTCTAGCAACAGTTGATGCCTGGCATTGGCCGGATTCCTGCATAGCAAATCATCTTTTCTAGTCATTTCTAGCTGACTCTCAACATCCACCTGAGGGAAAAGTACATTTTGTTTTCTAAAATGTGATTTTTCTTTCTGCTTTCCTTCTTTTAATCTTCATAGCATGCTGAATGGTAATGACAACTACCCCTGAGCTGAGGTGAAAGCCCAAACAACATAAACACCATATGCCCACACTTGGTTAACTTTAAAAGAATAACCAGGTCACTTTCACCTGTTTCTGGCAATAATTATGGTTAAGAAAACAAATACATATTCTAATTAACTCTGCTGCCCATTATTTCTTTTGTCATCCACACTGTTATTATTCGTTCATTTTAAGAATATCGGTTAACATTTTGTCATAACCCAGTAATATACTGCACAATAAAACTCTTTTGTGAGCTTTTGCACAGTGCACAGCTTGAAGCATTTTGTTTATTTGTACCCATCAGTGGTTCAAAATCAAATATATTTTGTTATTTGGCAGGTTGTTTCATTACACTTGCAGTGAGGGTACATATATCATCAGTACATTGACAAAGCTGATAAGAGTTCTCCTTACGATGCTAGTAATGTGGGTTTCTAAATTGGTTTAATTTAGTAGAGGGCCAGGGAAAATGATTCTAGCATACATTTTATTTCTGACACATAGTGTGTGTTTGATTTTTAATATGAAGAGCTGTGAAACAGTAACAAGAAAGTCTTCTGTAACCTTATGCCATGAGAATGAACAAAACTGGATACCAGCTTTAAAACATTATTGTACATATTACTTACAGACATAAGAAAACAGGACTAGAGGTGTTCAGGTTTATGCAATGCACTGTAAAAAAATGCTTTTTGAATGCACAGCTGAACTCGGCTGTATCTTTAGAATATGATCCATCTGCTGCAATAGTCTCAGTGAGTAGAATAAGGGGAACTTTTTTCTGGGGATAAATACTTAAAAATATTTGGAGTAGGCATGCAGAGCCTGATGAGTACCTGACATAAAGATGGTGCTACAAGGAAATCTTCTTCTTTCGACTTTTCCTGGTTAGGGGTCGCCACAGTGGAACTCCAGTCCGCTAATGATTTGCAGTTGATTTTTTACGGGTGACGAGGTGCCAGCTCAACTCCCAACCTTCAACGAAGGTACGCCCATTCTACGCATGTCTTTCGAATGCCACTCGACCTCGAAGAATTTAAAACTTTCAATCACGTTAGAAAAATTCAGTTTACTAAGACATGGAGGTTATCTTAAATGAATGCATTCACTATGAGAACCCATAGAATACTCCCTGACAGCAAGCTGGATGAATCAAACTCATTAAGCAAACAAGTAGCTAAATTAGAGTACTACAGTGTCATAAATATCAAAACATTGTTTGCATGAGGCATGATCCCCCTGCAACTCCCTCGTGTGCTGCCTTGCTTACATATGGCCGCACAGCTTCAAAGAAAAGAGAAACACCCAGAAATTGTGAAAAATGGCTTGTACAACTATAATCCCACAGCAGAGATGATAATTACAAGAGCATTCTGGATCAAGATGACTCAAGTTGGGATCAGGGAGATTCTGCTCCTAGAGTTTACAGTGATTGAATGGTCATAATCATTATTATCAAACCCCCCTTTCTCAATTCTGCATGAGTTTGAGGTATCATGCCAACTACTGCCACACCTCTCAGTCTGAAACCACTACCTTCTTCAGCTGTCATGCTTGACTGTCACAGGTCTTCTCTCACACAATCCACCCATCTCTAGGTTTGACGTCCTTGTCTCCTCTTGCCTTCTTCCTGTTTCACCTAAATCTTATCTGGCAATTCAACTTCTTTTTTCTTGCACATGTGACTAAACCATCATAGTCTGTTCTCTGTGGCGTTTTCTGCAATTAAGGCTAGTTTAGCTTCTGCTCAGATGTCCTCATTCCTTTGTCTGTCCCCAATGTGCGTCTTACTGTGTGAATTAGGTACTTCATCCGGTCACCTCTAACGTCCTCAACTGCTCTGCCTTTACTACCCAGGTTTCTGTGCCATACAGGAGCACTGGCTGGACAATGTGTTTGTATACATTACTCTTCAGTTTCTTTAGCATTTGTCTGTCATACACTACCCCTGACATTCTATGCCAGTTGGCTGCAGCCCCTCTAATTTAAGCTTTGACCTCCTCAATGAGACTTTCATTCTCCTCAGCCACCCCATCCAGATACCTGAAGATGTTAACTTCTTCCATTACTGTTCCATCTACCTGAATTTTCAGTTTCTACAGATTTCATCAATTTACTGCCCATGACTACTGCCCTGTCTATATACTCAGTTTCATCCCATGTGCCTTCGGTTTTGCATTCCATTTCATTATCACTTGCTAAAGTTCTTGCTCAGAGTCTGCTTGCGCTAACACATTGTCTGCACACAGCAGCTTTGTTGATGTGTCCCCTCTTCCTCTCTGACCTGTCTGCTGATGTAGTCCATCACCAGTATGAACAGGAGTGGGCTCAGAGCTGAATTCTGGTGCACGCCCACTCCCACTGGGAACCCATCTGTGAAACTGAACACTGTTTGTACTTGTGTCATTGGGTCCTTGTACATAGACTGCACTAATTCAGCCAAATGTTTCTGTATCATCAAACAATATCAGGACTGCCCCAATCAGCTTTCTTTGGACTTTGTCATATGCTTTCTCCAAGTTTAGCAATTCCCAGTTGCACTCTTTTATCATCTCTTCTCCCCTATCTGTCTCTCTACAAACATCCATTTGAATGTGCTGCATTTTGACCTGCATCTGAAATGCTCATCTCCCATCTCATTTTCTATTACTCTGTGTATTAATTTAGCTATCCCCATCTACAGCACTTTCATGCAGTGCAACAGACGTTTGACACATCTGTACTGCCTTCAGTTGTGAATATCCCCTTTGCACTTGTACACTGGCACTAGAATGCTTATTCTGTAGTCATCTGGGATATGCCTGTCTCTCCATACTCAATGAATGCTCTCAGTAGACATTTTTCCCCTAACTCACCCAATATAGGCTCATAGGTTCATAGGTTAGTACTAGACTAACTGTCTTATGTGCCATTTTTAAGCCTAGCCAATTACCCCATGTCAGAATCAAACCCTGCACCTTGTGTTTCTAAGGTAAGCACCTTAACCATTAAGCCAACCTCCCACCCCTATCTTAATCATATCTACTGTGAGCTCATCTGAGCCTACTGCTTTGCCTGACTTCCTTTTTTTAGTGTTGTTCTTATGTCTTCTAGGGTGGGCTCTTATTTCCTATTTCATCTTAGGTTGTCTGAGAGGCAGCAAAGCATCTGCAGGGTTTTCTTCATTCAGAAGCTGGTGAAAGTGCTCCTTTTATCTGACTTTGATGTCCTGTGCACTGCTGAGCAGGTTGTGGCTGTCATCCCTTATGGAAAGTGTCTAATAACTATCTTTTTTTATTTTATGTATTTGCCTTGCATCCTGATAGTTTATTTGTATCATCTGTTGAGTCAGTTTTTAGAAGCTAGTACCTATGCCTTATTTTTGCTATTGTTACTGCTTTTTTAACCTCTTTGTTAGGCAAACAGTACTCCTTTTTTGCCTCACCCATCTTTTTTATCTCCCACTTTTTCCTGTATCACTTCTTTCTTTTGATAACTTCCTGGACTTCTGCATTCCGTCAGCAGATTTCCTTTTGTATGTTATTTCTATATTTGGTTTGGCCACATATCACTTCTGAAGTCGCTTCACATGCCTTTTTGAGATACTGTCCTTCTTTGATGCTTCCTATCTCCTCTCCTCTTCCTAATGTGCTAGATCCTGAGTATTTCCTTGAACTCTTGTGCTTTCAATCTAGGCAACTTTCAGGCCTTCAACATTGTCTGTGTTGATCTTAGCCCCTCTCTGGCCAACACTTGAAGCTGCTTGTGGCCACCACTAGTTTATGCTGTGAGGCAACTGTTTCACTGGGGTTGACTTTGCAATCTCTGATTCAACTGCAGTGCCTTTTCTTTACTTGGGGGAAGTCTACCTGAATTGCATGCTGGCCGCTGTTGTATGTGATCTTGTGATTGTCACACTTGGTGAACCATGTGTTGACCACCATTGAGCCATTTGCAAGACAGATGTCTAGAATGGATTCTCCTTCTTTATTCCTGATACCCCATTCACATGGACAAAACAGCTCAGATATCATATTCTATCTGTCCCAATATGAGCATTCAGGTCTCCTATTATCAACACCATCTCCTGTTGACTGGCTTCATCTAGTTGGTCCTCCAACAACTGCCTGAATGCACTCTTTTCCTCATCATCACAAACCTGCTGTGTGATATATGCAGTGATTATTAATCCTGTCCTGTCTTTACACTGGAGTTGTGGATTGCCATGAGCCTATCACTAATTTTGATGACATCTCTCACTGTGTTTAGAAGGCTCTCCTTCACCACAAATCCCAAGCCATTTCTAGTTGGTCTTTCTCCTGAATAGTAAACTCTGGATCTCAAGCTAAGCTAAGTGGACTTGCTGCACCTCCCTTCCACCTTGTCTCCTGGACACACAGGATACTCATTATCCTCCTCCCAATCATCTCATCCACTTCCAAGCTGTTTCTAACATTGAACCTACATTTAGTGTAGTTCACATTTAGCAGAGGAATAGGTTTTACATCCAGCTTTCATTCAGCGAAGCTATCCCGAGTAACCCAGGCTGTCCAGCTAGTCACTGGCTGGCCAGTAGCTTATTGACTCAGGGCTGCTGGGCCACATGTCAGGCATATATTGGTCAATAGAGACACACAAACACTTACCACCGTTAACATGGGTCCCTGGCATAGGTTGTGGTAGGCTGGGTCCTCAAGGCAAATACATGCCCATTTTTGCGGCTAAACGCATATTACTCATTACAGTCTGTGGCAAGGCACATGTATGCATTGCTGTACTCACATACACCTGGCAACAGGTGTAAACATGCTCTTCATATAGGGAAAAGGCCAATAAGGCATTGAAATGTAGTAACATAGTGATATCTCACATGATAAATAGCCTACTGTGAGAAATAAAAGGGGCTTAGTATATAGGAATGAGTAATGAGCTCTGTACAGAATGGCTTATTCTTACATAAAAGGTATCCCACTGCTGGGTATCACTTTCTATGTGAATTAGCAAACTGAAAGACTGTGGTTTGCTCATAGAAACAAAGACACACACACACACACACACACACAGACACACACACACACACACACACACACACACACACACACACACACACACACACACACACACATGCATGCACACATATGGGAAAAGTGTGTGTGGATTTGTCTGTGTTCTATACTGATAAAAGCCTCAATATCATCTACATGTGCAATAGTTTTATGCACGTTACCATTTTGCACACCATAAACATGATCACATATTGTCCTCACCATGCTGTTTGAGATGCAATCAGTCTGGGTGCATATGGCATGACAGCCTCTGCACAAATAAGTCAGCATTCAATAAACCTTCTCAATCTCCAGCCCCCCAACCATAACACTATGAGCACATTCCAAGTAAGACACATATGTTCCTCCTGATTTGTGCATTGCCTTCCTAACTTCTGAAAGTATTATTTGCACAAAAATGCACAGCACGTAACAGGTGCAGAATGTCTACAATTTTCCATAATATTAATGTTAAAATTCCAAATACAGTATACGTAAAATGCAGAGGACACATCTTGATATACTGTTGTTAACTGCTGTCAGTTATTTTGTCCTACAAGCCCATGTATAGTTGATTGTTTTCCACCTTCACAAACACACACACACACATCATACACACACATCTGTTAGAATTTTTATATGTGTGCTTTTTATCTTCATTTGTTAACCTTTTTAACATCTCAAGCATCCAATATTTAGTTGCAAGCCACTCTTCCCAAGTTTAGATTTCAAATCACTCTGTAGCTTAGATTTCAACTCTCATGCATAGATTTTAACAACCCCATGCTTTTATTTAAAATACCCCAACATCACCAAATCAGCCAAGTGATTATATTTTTATAGTATGCCCAGACTACCATGTTGTGCACCCAGTTAATGTAATACAGATACTGCTTATCTGTGTGCAGCCTGTAATACTGTGCACATCCTGAAATACTATGTATATCCTATAAAACTATGCATATCCTGTAAAACTGTGCACACCCTGTAACACTGTGCATATCCTGTAATACTGTGTGCATTATGTAATACTGTACACATCCTGTAATGCTGTGCATATCCTGTAACACTGTGCACCTCCTGAAATACTGTGTGCATACTGTAGCACTGTGCACATCCTGTAATACTGTGCATATTCTGTAATGTTGTGCACCTCCTGAAATACTGTGCACATACTGTAAAAGTGTGCACATGCTGTAATACTGTGCGCATCTTATAAGCACATCCTGTAATACTGTGCACATCCTGTAACACTGTGTGCATCCTGTAAAACTGTGCACACACTCGAAATCCAACACTATGAGGAAAAATTCAAGTGATGGATTTCGAGTTTGTGTTATTTGTCTTTTTCCATTGGAACACTGTGCACATGTAATAATGTGTGCATCCTGTAATACTGTACACATCCTGTAACAATGTGCACATCCTGTAATACTGTGCGCATCCTTTAACACTGTGTACATCCTGTGATAGTGGGAGCATTCTGTAAAACTGTGCACATCCTGTAACACTGTGTGCATCTTATAACACTGTGCACATCTTGAAATGCAATGTACATCTCATAATACTGTGCACATCATGTAACACAGTGCACATCATTTAATACTGTGCATATCCTGTAATTCTGTGTGCATTATATAACACCAGGAACATCCTGTAATACTGTGCACACCTTGTAACACTGTGCATAAGTTCATAGGTTCATAGGTGTTTACTAGGCTAACGACCACAAGAGCCTTTCTAAGCCTAGCTATGCATCCCAAATCTCTTTGATGAGTTCAGATACCCTTGATAAGTGTAAGCATGGGCCTGGGAGATGAACCATTTACAGGTTACCTGTTTGCATCAAGAGACATAGGTGCCACACCAGGGATGAATTTCCAGTTTCCCTTCCAGTTGTTCAAGTTGCACTTGAATTGGATTAGAGAGGAACTCTGCTTCATATGGATGGGGAGCCTGTTCCATAGACTGGGTAGTCTCTGGGATACATACCTATCTCTCCAGCAGGTCCTATTTATATCAGAGGCAAGGTTTATGTCTTTAGAATGGGTTATTCTGGTACTGTTTGTTTTGTGGATATGCAGGGGTCCATCAGAGTGGGGTTTAACAATACCCTGTATGCCAGGCATATATCTTCCCTCAAAAGCCTGTAGATACAGAATACAGGGATAGGGCCTTGAGGCAGTCTGCAGAGGACATATTACTTATGCCCTGTATTCTTTTAATGTGGAGCCTCTGTGGACGTTCCAGTTGTTGGATATGCCTGGTTGTAAGGGTGTATATTATATCATTGAACGCTTAAAAAAGCAAATGATGAATAATCGATCCCATGTAAGCGAAAGCTTACAATTTCGAAAGCTCAGAACAGCGATTTTTTTTCCAAGGGAAAAAAAATCGCTGTTCCAAAAAAAAATAAAAAAAAATTGAAAGAATACATAAGGGGGGGGGAGCTTTGCCCCCGCACCCCCCTACTTAAATATACCAACTCTGAGATCGCACTACAGTGCTGAAAATGGCAAAGTAACAGAAGCGGCCAAGCGAATTCTGTCCCTGGGAAAGAATTCGCTTAAAAGCTGCTTCGCTATTTTGCCTTTTCGTTGTTTTAAGTTTGACCAAGAAGCATTCGATAGAATGTGTCTCTGATCATCTAATAGGAACACGATTGTAATACTGTGTGCATCTTATAACACTGCTTGTAATACTGCGTGCATCTTATAACACTATGCACATCCAGAAATACTATGTACATGCTGTAACACAGTGCACATTCTGTAACACTGTGCATATGTTGTAAAACCACGTGCATCTTTTAACTCTGTAAAAATCCTGTAATACTGTGCACATCCTGTAACACTGTGCACATCCTGAAATAAAAATGTACATCCTGTAGTATTGCTCACATCCTGTAACAAAAATGTACATCCTGTAGTACTGCACAGATCCTGTAACACTGTGCACATCCTGTAATACTATGTAAATCCTGAAAAACAGTGCACATCCTGTAATACTGTGTGCATCTTGTAACACTGGGAACAACCTGAAATACTCTGCACATCCTTTAATATTGTGTGCATCTTGTAACACTGGGAACATCCTGTAATACTGTGCACATCCTATATCTGTATACACATCCAGTAATACTGTGTGCATTCTTTAACACACTGTATATCCTGCAACACTGTGCACATCCTGTGATATTGTGCATATCCTGTAATAATTTGTGAATCTTGTAAGACTGAGAACATCTTCTAATACCGTGCTCTTCCTATAACTATGTGCACATCCTGTAATACTCTGCACATACTGCAACACTGTGCTTATCCTAAAATACTATGTACGTCCTGTATCACAGTGCACATCCTGTAATACTGTGCACATCCCGTGATGCTACACATATGCTATAATACTGTGTGCATGTTATAACACTGTGCACATCCTGTAATACTTCACACATCTTGCAATACTGTGTGAATCTTGTAACACTAGGAACATCCTATAATAATGTACACCTCCAGTAATATTGTGTGCATCTTATAAAACTGGGAACATCATGCAATACTGTGCACATCCTATAACAGTTTACACATCTTGTAATACTCTGCGCATACTGTAACATGTACATCCTGTAGTATTGCTCACATCCTGTAACAAAAATGTACATCCTGTAGTACTGCACAGATCCTGTAACACTGTGCACATCCTGTAATACTATGTAAATCCTGAAAAACAGTGCACATCCTGTAATACTGTGTGCATCTTGTAACACTGGGAACAACCTGCAATACTCTGCACATCCTTTAATATTGTGCGCATCTTGTAACACTGGGAACATCCTCTAATACCGTGCTCTTCCTATAACTGTGTGCACATCCTGTAATACTCTGCACATACTGCAACACTGTGCTTATCCTAAAATACTATGTACGTCCTGTATCACAGTGCACATCCTGTAATACTGTGCACATCTGGTGATGCTGCACATATGCTATAATACTGTGTGAATCTTGTAACACTAGGAACATTCTATAATAATGTACACCTCCAGTAATATTGTGTGCATCTTATAAAACTGGGAACATCGTGCAATACTGTGCACATCCTATAACAGTGTACACATCTTGTAATACTCTGCGCATACTGTAACGCTGTGTGCATCCTGAAATACTATGTACACCCTGTGACACTGCACATATCCTATAATACTGTGTGCATCTTACAATACTGTGCAGATCCTGTAACACTGTGTACATCCTGTAATACTATCTACATCCTGAAACACAGTGCACATCCTGTAATACTGTGTGCATCTTGTAACACTGGGAACATCCTGTAATACTCTGCACATCCTATAATACTGTGTGGATTTTATAACACAGGGAACATCCTGTAATACTGTGCACATCCTATAACAGTGTGCACATCCTGTAATAATGTGCACAGTGTAACACTGTCCACATCCTGAAATACTAGTTACCTCCTATAACACTGTGTGCATCCTGAAATACTATGTACATCCCGTGACACTGCACATATCCTATAATAATGTGTGCATCTTACAATACTGTGCAGATCCTGTAACACTGTGTATATCCTGTAATACTATCTACATCCTGAAACACAGTGTACATCCTGTAATACTGTGTGCATCTTGTAACACTGGGAACATCCTGTAATACTCTGCACATCCTATAATACTGTGTGGATTTTATAACACAGGGAACATCCTGTAATACTGTGCACATCCTATAACAGTGTGCACATCCTGTAATAATGTGCACAGTGTAACACTGTCCACATCCTGAAATACTAGTCACCTCCTATAACACAGTGCATATCCTGTAATACTGTGCACCTCCTGTAACAAACTGTATATCCTGTAACATTATGCACATCTTGTGACCCTGTGCACATCCTGTAATACTAGGTACATCCTGTAACACTGTGCACATTGTATAATACTGTGCACATCTTGTAACACTGGGAAAATCTTGTAATAATGTGCACATCATGTAATACTGTGTACATCTTATAAACTGGGAACATCTTATAATACTGTGTATATCCTATAACAGTGTGCATATCCTGCAATACTCTGCACATAAGTTTAACACTGTGCACATACTGAAATACTATGTACATCCTGTAACACAGTGCACATCCAGTAATACTGTGCACATCCTGTGACACTGAGCATATCTTATAATACTGTGTACATCTTATAACACTGTGCAGAGCCTGTAATACTGACTATATCCTGTAACACAGTGCACATCCTATAATACTGTGCACATCCTGTAACAATGTGCACATCCTGTAATACTGTGCACATTGTATAACACTAAGCACATCCTGAAATGCTGTGTGCACATCCAGTAACACTGTGCACATGCTCTCTATTGTGTGGCTCCTATATATCACTCTGCACATCCAGAAATACTGTGTGCATCCTGTAACACAGTGTACATCCAGTAATGCTGTGTGCATCGTATAACACTGTGCACATCCTGTAATACTGTGCACATCTAGCAAAACTGTGCACATGCTATAATACTGTATGCATCTTATGACACTGTGCACATCCTGGAATAATATGTAAGTCTTGTAACACAGTGTGCATCCTGTAGCACTGTGCACTTGCTGTAATACTGTATGCATCTTATAACATTGTGCACATCCTGTAATACTGTGCACATCCTGTAACACTGTGTGCATCTTGTAATAATGTGTACCTCCTGTAACACTATGCAAATACTGTATTACTGTGTGTATCTTATAACACTGTGCACATCGTGAAATGATATACACATTCTGTAATACTATGTGAATTCTGTAACACTGTGCACATCCTGTAATACTGTGTACTTACTGAAATATTATAAAATACTATCTACATCCTGTAACACAGTGCACATCTTATAATACTGTGCACATCTTGTAACTCTGGAAACATCCTGTAATACTGTCTGCATCCTGTAACACAGTGCACATCCTGTAAGACTGTGTGCATCCTATAACACAGTGCACATCCTATAACACTGTGCACATCCTGTAACACTCTTCACATCCTGTAACAGTGTGCACATCCTGTAACAGTGTGCGCATCTTGTAATAATGTGTGCATCGTATAACACTGTGCACATCCTGTAATACTGTGTGCATCTTATATAACACTGTGCACATCCATAATACTGTACACATCCTCTCACACTTTGCACATCCTGTTCTACTGCACAAATCATGTAATACAGTGTACATCCTGTAAAACGGTGCACATCCTGTGACACCGTGCACATCCTGTAATACTGTGTGCATCTTATAACACTGTGCATGACCTGAAATGCAATGTATATCCTGTAATACTGTGTACATCATGTAATGCTATGTACATCCTGTAACACAGTGCACATCCTGTAAGACTATGCACATTCTGTAATACTGTGTGTCTTGTAACTCTGGGAATGTCCCTTAATACTGTGCACATCCTGTAATAATGTGCACATCTTATAACACTAAGCGCATCCTAAAATGCTGTGTGCACATCTGGTAACACTGTGCACATGCTGTATACTGTGTGGATCTTATATCACTGTGCACATCCAGAAATACTGTGCACATCTAGTAACACTGTGCACATGCTATAATACTGTGTCCATCTTATGACACTGTGCACATCCTGGAATAATATTAAGTCCTGTAACACAGTGTGCATCCTATAACACTGTGCACTTGCTGTAATACTGTATGCATCATATAACACTGTGCACATCCTGTAATACTGTGCACATCCTGTAATACTGTGTGCATCCTGTAACACTGTACATATGCTGTAATATTGTGTGCATCTTATAACACTGTGCACATCGTGAAATGCTATGTACATACTGTACTACTGTGTGAATCCTGTAACACTGTGCACACCCTGTAATACTGTGTACTTACTGAAATATTATGTAATACTATCTACATCCTGTAACACAGTGCACATCCTGCAATACGATGCACACCCTGTAACTCTGGAAACATCCTGTAATACTGTCTGCATCCTGTAACACACTGCACATCCAGACTGTCTGCATCCCATAACACAGTGCACATCCTATAATACTATGCACATCCTAAATAATACAAAAAAAATCACTCAGTAGGCACACTGGTTTCAATAACAGCCACATCAAAACTCGATTCTCAGAAAATACATTTAATACAGCAACTTGGTATCCACAGATTGAGTGCTTTCTTTCCACTAAAGGAACTTCATCAGAATACCAAACCGAAGTTACACACACTTTTATAATGACATTCATTAACACTTCATAAATACAATAATTGGTAATTGACTTATTGAATACACTTCAAGAACCAGCATTCACAAGTTCACAAAAATAGGCACTCTGGAAGTGGTCTGTTTAATACATAATACAAAAGATAAAAAAGAAAGAATACAATATATACATATACAAATGTAAATGTGTAATATAATACATATATATTTTCTTCAGGGCACGGATGATAGAATAGTGCTCATTCAGCCCTGGTGGAGAACATTCCTCTATTCTTAACTGCCACATGAGCACCTTGAACTTGAGGCTCGTTTTCCAATCACCACCTCTCTCAGATGTCTTAACCTGTTCTAGGACCCACAATCTAAATCTGGAACCTGGACATGTTTGGGAGTGCTTAAACAGGGCATTGGTGTATTTTCCCCTACTTATGTCATAATTGTGTTCATAAATTATCTGTCTGAATTTCCTTTCTGTCTTCCCACATGATAGGAAAGACAGAGGGTACAGAATGCCACACAGACTACTCCCATAGAGTTACAATTATAGTAACCTTTAGCTTTTAATTTGCCCACTGAATTTCAATAATTTAGTTCATCTGTATTGGCTATATAAGGGCATTGAGGGCACATGCCACACAAGTAGGTACCAGTCCTGCCTTCCCTAGCATAAATATTTCCGGGCCCTTCAAAGTAATTCTTCAAGTTGTAACCTCTTCTCAAACTAAATTTCAGGTTCCTAGAAAATAATTTCAGGGTGTTGGGCATCTTATTTATTTATTTATTTATTTATTTATTGACATTTGTTAACCGGGTTAGTCCAACTGGGATTTTGTCCCATTTTCAATGGAGACCCGAGGAGAAAAGCTCCAGAAAGCACAATATATAATTACAGTAAGAAAACAAGTACTCCAAACAATAATAGCAAACAATAGTAAGAAATAAACAACTACACGTGAAGATGATAATTGAAAGAAAAAAATAAATTTAGTTTTTTTTTCTTCTTCTCAGGATAAATTCTTTGTTACTGTACAATGAGGGAGAGTCAAGAGTGTGAGTAGGATCAACTGAGAGTGATATGAGTGTGGGGGAGGGGAGAGATATGTAGGGTCATTGCAGGGACAGGTTCTGGAGTTGAGTAAATGTGTCTTAAGTTCTTTTTTAAATAGTGGAGTGTGAGAGATAGAGCGTATGTCCAGGGGGAAGTTTATTCCAAGCTTGGGCCACAGAGTTTGTAGAGTTGCTTACCTACTGCCTTATTAGGGTGGTAGATATCGAGAAATTGCTGATTAGAGGTACGGAGAGATCAAGAAGGGGTATAGATAGAGACTAGGAGAGATAAAGATGGACAGCAGGAGGGTTTAAAGAGCATAGAGTGCAGCATGTGAAATTGGTAGAGATGTAGTAGTTGTGGGAGTTCCAGCCATTGTAGAGACTTTAAGGCAATACAGTGGTGCGTGTTGTTTGGGGAGTTAGTGATGAATCTGGCTATTTTGTGGTAAGTTTGTTGGAGTTTGTTCAGGGTAGTTGTTTGAATGTATGTGAGAACTGGGGCAGCATAGAGGAAAGAGGGGAGGAGAAGTGCTTGTCCTAGGGTGAGTCTAGCCTCAGGAGTGAGGTATTTTCTGTTCTGGTAAAAGAGACCTAGTTTCTGATGGGTTATCTTTATGCATTGCTGTATGTGTTGATTGAATTTTAGTTCATCGTCAATGATGATCACTAAGAGTTTAGTGGAGGTGCCAGGTTGGATGGCTGTATTGTTACAAAACTTAATGACAAAGGATGATCTATGATGATCAAGAGAATGGGGCAGGAAGAGTAAGAGTTTTTTTTTTTTGGGATTGAGGATTAGTAAGTTTTTTGAAAGCCATTGTTCGGTGGAAAGTAGAGCTTTTTGGGTTAGAGAGTGTAGGTCAGAGATGTTGTCAGCTGTAGAAATAATAGTGGATTCATCAGCGTATTGTATGAGAGATGACTGATTGCAAGAGGTGAAGAGGTCATTGGTGAAGATGTTGAATAAAAGGGGACCTAAGATGGAACCTTGTGAAACACCAGTAGAGATATGCAGGAAAGAAGAAGAGGAGGAGAGCCATTTGGCAGATTGTTCGCATCCAGTTAGATAGCTAGTGAGCCAGCTGAGGGTGGAGGAGGATAGGTGAAAGTTGGCAAGTTTAGATAGAAGTAAAGGATGGGATACTGTATCAAAAGCTTTGAAGAGGTCTAGATAGAGACAGAAGGTAAGTTTATTATTGTCCAGGGATTCAGCAATGGTGTAATTGAAGGAGAGTAGAGCAGTGGTTGTGCTGTGATAGGGGCGAAAACCATGTTGGGTAGGAGTGAGTAAGTTGTGATTGAGAAGGTGATTAAGAAGCTGTGTATGGATACATTTTTCTAGTATCTTAGATAGAGGGGATAGAATGGCAATAGGCTGATAGTTGGAAGGGTCAGTGGAGTTACCTCCTTTATGGAGAGGCATAGTGTAGAAAGATTTGCATAGGGTAGGAACAGTAGATTCTAGCATAGATCTATTTATTAATATAGTCACTGGGTAGGCAATAGAGTCAGCTGCAAGTTTGAGGAATGTAGGAGGTAATTTGTCAGTAGAGGGAGAGCAGGGTTTGAGTTTGAACAGTAGAGATTTGATGTAAGAAATGTGAACTGGCTTGAAGGGAAAAAAAGTAGTATTGGGGGTGGGTGTTGGGTCTGGTAAGGAGGAGGAGTTAGGTTGAGAGGGTAGGAGATTTTATAAAGTGGGAATTTAGTAGGGTAGCTGTTTCCTCAGGGGTCGTGTTTGGGTAGGGGGATGGGTTAGAGGGAGAGCCTGGGTAAAGGATGCTATTAAGTGTTGACCAGAATTTCTGGGGGTTAGAGCTATAAAATTATTTTTTGTCTATTGTCTGTTGTTTGGCAAGATTACGTAGTTGTCTGTATATGAAAAGATGAGGTGTTTGTTTAGTTTTGATCCAGGCTTTCCAGACACTCTCTCTTTGTTTCATGATGGACTTATTTTCTTTTGAAAGCCAGGGGGCATGATTAGATTTCACTCTGATCTTCCTGGAGGGAGCTAGGGAGTCCAGAGTATTCAGGGAAATGCTATTAAAAGTGTCAACGGCATCATTCAGAGGGAGTTGTCTAAGGATGGACCAGTCAATGTTTTGTAGAATTGAGTTAAACTGAGAAGAATTAAATGTGGATAGTTTCCGACAGTCTTTAAAAAGGTGGGGTTTAGGAGTATGTAGGTCGTATCTCAGGATAGAGGTAGGGAGATGGTCACTAAGGGAGTCTGGTAGGGTTTTGGGCTGGTGGTAGTGTTGAGGGGAGCTGGTAAGAATTCAGTCTATTGTGGAGCTGGAGGTTGAGTTTTTGTGGAAAAGAGTGGGGGTAGAAATGAGTTGGTGGAAACCATGAAGGTGAATGCTAAGTAAGAGAGAGTCAGAAGAAAGTTTTGACCAGTCTATAGTGACATCACCAAGGATGAATGTTTCATAAGGTATGTTGAGAGAGAACCAGGATAATATGTTTTCTAGAATGGGTACATTTTTGCCAGGAGGAAGATAGATGGAAGCGATAGTAAGTTTTTTGTGTGGCTTCAGATGAAAGTTTAGAATGGGGAGTTTAGCAGGGTGGAAGTTAGGAATAGGTGTGGGATATGGTGAAGGGCTGTTAGAGTAGAGGATGGCTACATCACCTCCTTTCTTTGAAGTTCTATCAGAACGGTGGATGTTATAGCCAGGAGGGAGTATTTCAGTGTTTGAAGTATGTGGCTTGAGCCACGTTTCCGATAGGGATAGGACGTGAGGGGTGTTGTAAGCTATCCAAGAGTGCAGTTCAGTAATTTTATTTGCTAGGCTTTGAATATTTAGTGAATAAAAGGTTAGGTGTTTGCATGGGATTCAGTTATGGGACTGAGGTTGTATATTTGATAGGGTGTTGGAAGAGGGTTGTGAGGAGGAGGTAGGTAAAGTAGATAAGGGGGGAGAGGGAGAGGTGTAGAGGGGCCTGGATTGGGGTGGATGCCCCCTGAGGAGAGTAATTGTTTATAGAGAAGAGCACTTGATGTGAAAAGTTGATAGTATTTGGGAAGTCTAGATTTAGTCCTATTAGAAGGTTTGAGAATTTGTAATATGTGTCTTTTGTACAGAGTTGTGGTAGAAGAGTTAAATAGGTCTGGAGAGATGGTAAAAGAAGATGAAGTAGGAAAGCTGTAGTGTGAGTGAGAGGTAGGGGAACAGAGAAATGGATTTGTGAGGTAGAAGTGATAGGAGGTAGTAATAGAGAGCATAGTGAGTAATGTTGCAGATATAGGTAGATGCAGCATGATGAGTAGTTTGGTTAAGGAGGGGAAGAGGGGAAGTGTAAGACATGATATAAAACAGGAGAATATGCTAAATGTGATTTAATGTTGGATGGTGGGATTGGTAAGAAGCAGGAAGTGGAATTGTAGTGGATGGCTGGGCAGAAAGGGGAGTGATGGTTAAGTATAAAGGAAACTGTACAGGGGGTGATTGGGAATGGGGTAGGGTAGGGGAGTGAAGTGAGCCCGAGCGTAGTGAGGGAGAACGGAGCGGGGCTAAACCCAAAAGGAAAGACAAAGAAAAAACAATCAGTGAAAGAGAAGAAAAGGAGAGGAAAGTGTGTAGGGTTCTACCTATAAGCAGAGGTATTGGGCCTCAGATTAGGACAGCAGGAGGTAGGAAGCAAGGCACAAGTATAGAAATACAAGGAAGAGCAAGGAAGGACAAGGTAAAGGGAGTGATTAGAATATCTTACTGTGGTAGAGAGGAAAAACAAGCAGATTAAAAAAGGAATGGGTACAGAGAAAAGAGTAGTTCAGAAAGGAGGTATAATTAACAGTGGAGAGGGAGCAAGCAGATTAAAGGAGGAATGGTTATAGAGAAAAGAGTAGTTCAGAAAGGAGGTATGGTTAACAGTGGAGAGGAGTAGGGCAGAGAGGGGGATAGGAAGACTGACGGATGTTCAGGTAAGAGTTGGAGGAAGAGGTAGATGAGAGGGAGTGGTCAGCAGGTGGGCTGCAGCCAACACAGGGGTAGCTCAGAGATTATAGGCAGCAAATATAATTTTCAGGTGAGCAGTACATACTTAGATTAATTCCACTAAGGAAGGAAAACAGACTGCAGATGTTTGGCAAAAGGTGGTTTTCCAGAGAGTTTGGGCCTGAAGTAGAGTCAGGGAGGCACAGATAGCAATTAGGTAAACCTGTGGAAGGCTTGGAGACACCTTAGGACCACTCATTGGAGGGGGGAGAGAGAGAGTAAAACATCTCACAATACTTCAATAAGATAGCCTTCATCCAACATGTATTCCTATGGTAATCCATAACAAAAAAGATTCCCCTAGGACAACCATCGACTTGATTACTACCCTGATTAATATTCAGCGGACTGGGTAGTGTGCTCATTTGGATCTCAAACGTGTCATCACCAACTTCATCTGACAAAATTGGGCGATAATTAGTACCCCATACATTTAGGATTTCATCCTTAATACTGGCAACTAAATCTTTTGGGGGGTGTATATCACATCATCGAAAGCAGACATCATCGAATTGCATATCATCAAACTGACTTCATCGAACCGGAAAACATTAAAGTTAAAAAAAAAAAATGTGGAGTGCAGATCAACGACAACTTGCTCCATGCAGGGAGGCAAGACCCTCCTGCACCCCCCCCCCCTGCCACTTAGGTATACCACTCCCGAGATTGCACTTCAGTGCACTACAGTGTGGAAACAGAAGATTTCCATTTCCTACATTGTAGCGCGATCTTGAAGTTGGTATATTTAAGTAGTGGGGGGTGTGGGGGGGCACAGCATTAACAGCATTTCAATGTTTTCATCGTTAAATGAAGTCTGTTCGATGTTAAGCGATTTGATGATGTCTGCTTTTGATGATGTGATATAAACCCCTTCTGGGTATCCCCTTTTAACAAACAATTCACCTATATAATTAACTTTGTGTACCAAATTCTCTCTCTTGGAGGTCATTCGTGCTGCCCTGACCATCTGACCCTTGACGATGTTCTTTTTTTTTGAAAAAACGGATGTTCACTCTGAAAATGCAGGTAGGAATTGGAAAAATATTTTTTATGATATATTGTTGAAATATATTTCCTACCCCATAGATCTTTCCTAATCTTAACATCTAGAAAATGGATTTCATCACTACCTATACTACGGGTAAATTCCAAAATGTTGGCACTATTATTGATGTAATCAATAAAATCACCAACAGAATCCTGAGGTCCCTTTCAAACAACACATAGGTCATCCAAATATCGGAAATAGGCTCTAACATATTGGTATAACTCAGATGTAAAAACGAAATGCCATTCCTAATACAATAGGACTATGTTGGCAAATATAGGGGTGCAGGAAGCCCCCATAGCCAGCCCTCCTACTTGTTTGTAGTATTCCCCCTGAAAAGACAAAACATTTTTCTTAGGAACTAGCTCAATATTCTCTAGCACTAATCTAAATTCCTGGGGAGATAAAAAGTCAAATTCAATAAGAATCTCCTCAAACCAGGCTAAACCTGTATCTTGGGGAATCACACTAAATAAACCCTTAATATCGATGGTTACAAATATATAATCAGAGACAAACTCAATGTCCCCAAATTAATCCAACAAATCCCAGGAATCTATAATAATATGTGGAAACATCCCATAAAAAGGTTTTAATTTTCTGTCCACATAAATAGCTAAAGTTTGTGTTTTGGAGCCTTCAGAGGAAATAATTGGTCTTAGGGGAGGATTAACTGGGTCCTTGTGATTTACTAGATGTTAAGATTAGGAAAGATCTACAGGGTAGGAAATATATTTCAACAATATATTGTAAAAAAATATTTTTCCATTTCCTACTTGCATTTTCAGAGTGAACATCACTTTTTTCAAAAAAAGAACATTGTCAAGGGTCAGATGGTCAGGGCAGCACAAATAACCACCAAGAGAGAGGATTTGGTACAGGAAGTTAATTATATACGTGAATTGTTTGTTAAAAGGGGATACCCAGAAGATTTAGTACACAGTATTAAGAATGACATCCTAAATGGATGGGGTACTAAATATCGCCCAATTTTGTCAGGTGAAGTTGGTGATGACACATTTGAGGTCCAAATGAGTACACTACCTAGTCTACTGAATATTAATCAGGGTAGTAATCAGGTTGATGGTAGTCCTAAGGAAATCTTTTTTGTTATGGATTACCATAAGAATACATGTTGGATGAAGGATATCTTATTGAAGTATTGTGAGATGTTCTCTAAGATGCCCACCACCCTGGAATTATTTTCTAGGAACCTGAAATTTAGTTTGAGGAGAAGTTACAACTTGAAGAATTACTTTGTAGGGACCGGACATGTTTATGCTAGGGAAGGCAGGACTGGTACCTACTTGTGTGGCATGTGCCCTCAATGCCCTTATATAGCCAATACAGATGAACTGAATTATTGGAATTCAGTGGGCAAATTAAAAGCTAGAGGTTACTAAAATTGTAACTCTATGGGAGTAGCCCATGTGGCATTCTGTACCCTCTGTCTTTCCTATTATGTGGGAAGACAGAAAGGAAATTCAGGCAGAGAATTTATGAACACAATTATGACATCAGTAGGGGAAAATACACCAATGCCCTGTTTAAACAGTCCCAAACATGTCCAGGTTCCAGATTTAGATTGTGGGTCCTAGAACAAGTTAAGACATCTGGTGGTGATTGGAAAATGAACCTCGAGTTCAAGGTGCTCATGTGGCAGTTGAGAATGGAGGCATGTTCTCCACCAGGGCTGAATGAGCACCATTCTATCATCCCTGCCCTGAAGAAAAGAGCTTTGAAATGAAACAAGTTTTTACACAATCATATGTGTGTGTGTGTGTGTGTATATATGGGTCTACCTGACAATGCCGAAAGCTGACAAAGCCGACGATGAGAACACCAACACCAGAAGATCGAAAACTGAGATGACCGATGGATGAAAACCCCGACGCTGAGAACACCGACATGTGAAAAGGCTGTGTAAGTATGCGGTAGTGACGGACGTTAGGGTGCGAGTAAGGTAAGTGTGCGATATTGACGGACTCTAGGGATAGGGGTGGGTTAAGTGAGTTAGGGTTAGGGCGCGGGTTAGGTGAGTGTATGATAGTGACAGTCTTTAGGATTAGGGGCTGGTTAAGTAAGTTAGAGTTAGGGCGCGGGTTAGGTGAGTGTACGATAGTGACAGTCTTAAGGGTTAGGGGCGGGTTAAGTGAGTTAGGGTTAGGGCGCGGGTTAGGTGAGTGTGCGATAGTGACAGTCTTTAGGGTTGGGGCGGGTTAAGTGAGTTAGGGTTAGGGCGCGGGTTAGGTGAGTGTGCGATAGTGACAGTCTTTAGGGTTAGGTAGCGGGTTAAGTGAGTTAGGGTTAGGGCGCGGGTTAGGTGAGTGTGCGATAGTGACAGTATTTGGGTTAGGGGCAGGTTAAGTGAGTTAGGGTTAGGGCGCGGGTTAGGTGAGTGTGTGATAGTGATGGACCTTAGGGTTAGGGT
>NC_056732.1:1625259636-1625272136 GCF_019279795.1 Protopterus annectens
TAAATTACAGGTTAAAATATAACTGAATGTTCCCATACTAGGAATGCAGATAAAACTGCACTTTGTAGTAATAAAATGTAATGTAAGATATTTCTGGACTAATAACACTTGGTTGCTAGACTGCATATATATATATTTTTTTGTATTTCAGTGTCTCTGAAAAAAATATAGAACATATACTATAGAGACATGATTATAAAGATTTCCCAGCTGTTATCATCAGTCTGGAACAAAGAATCCTGAAATCAAAAGTCTTATTTTCTTTCTTGCTACAGTGATGCATACAGATGGGTCATTATGTTTTATACGCAGCCACTGTCTAGTCAGGTGGCATTAGTCTCAGACGAATGACAACAGAAAGCATCTAAAGGAAATTACAGTTTGTCTTTAATAATGATTAAGCTCAGTCATGTCACGTATCCACCGTTGCTATAGCTAAAAGCATTTATTGCAATTTACTTTTAATTTACCGTTACCTTTTAGTAGGATACATATTTTATTCAAGAGATTATTTAAATCGCAGTTGCTAACAAGTAAATATAACTGAAAAGTATGCTTCTAGTAACAGAATCCTTTTCTTTAAAGATTCTGATATAATTTACTTTTGCTTTCAAAAAGCCAACTTAAAATGTTTGAAAAGGTATATTAATTGTTAAAATTATGAAGCAATGTGATATCTCATTAAATCTGTAAAAAACTCCACTAAAATAGTATCTATTCTACTTGGAAAAGATACAGTATGAGATGCAAATATTTTTTGAAGTGATTTGGATTCTGGATTCTGTCTGTATGATAACCCTTATTAAATCCAAAGCCAGTTGGCAAGAATAGCCTCTGTCAGTTCACATATGGATAATATTTGCAGCCCAAGTATGCATTGCCTGTCCCAGTTATGTCCCAATCATGTATGTGCTGGGTCTACAAGTGGTAGGTCGGGGTTGATCACTAAGTCATTAGTACTGGCAACTTTTAGCAAGCCTTTGACCCTTGTTTAATTAAAATAATTCTTAATGGAAGTGTTAAAAAGAAATCAGGAGGAACTGACTTAAGGTTCATACCATTCAGATATCTCTGTATTTATTATTTGTAAACTGGTATGTACACTATTCATTTCAGACAGTTTCCAAGGAGGAGTTACACATATACATTAGAATGTATAACTGAGGTAATACAGTCTATCAAAAAGGCAAATACTGCTACAAAGTATATCACAAAGTCATCAAGTTTGTGCACGCAGTCTGCCAAAAATTATAATGTTTTATCATGACTTCTAAAACTCATTTGCTTATGATGCCATTACAAGAAAGGGTAGCACACGAATCCATAAAAGTATTAGAATATGAACTTATGGGACACTAATAGTATGGCAGACTTTGTAAAGTGGCAACATAGAATTGTGGTGGTTCTGTGATACTAATAAGAATGACCTGAGCTTGAATTACCCTCAATAACTATTAAATTCCATTCAATAACTATGTTGTAAACTGGAAAGTGCTTTGAAGCCTAGCCGTAATGGTAACGGTAGTTTTTTATCTCTTACATTTTGTTTATGAGTAACCTAGAGTGGGCAAAACAAGCATATGTTGGGGCATTAGTTGTTGCCCCCTTCCATAATGGACATGGATGCTAAACCAGGGTGAATTTACAGCTTTCCATCCAGTCTTCCAAATTTTGTTTTAATAGAGTAAAAGAAGTCCTATAGGAGCAGCATTCTCTATAATATAGATCTTTCCCTCCAACATAACCTGTTTATGTTGCAAAACAGACTGAGATCCCTTGATCAGGTGTTTATGCTGCTACTGGACCTCTGAATGTGCAAAAGTTCTAACAACATAGGTTCTGTTGAGGTTCTATTTACAAGGCAGAGGTCAACTCTTAGTAGTCTGTCTGATTCCAAGAAGAGGGGCACATCTTTGAGATGGCCTGCCTAGTTTTTATGATGTAGCCCCTTGACTTTTTTAGTGAGAAAGTGTTGTGTTCATTCTAGTTGTGCCAAGTATTTGGACATACCAACAGGAGCATTATATTCGACTACTGGCCTAATGAGAGTCGTCTACAGTAAAATTATTATATCCATGGATCTAGATGCCATACCTTTAGATATAAGCTGTGCAATGAAAAAGGATGTCCTTACAATAGTGGATATGTGATGATCAAAGGGCAGTACATTGATGATATAGGTTCCCAGATTCCAGGTTACAGGTTCAACTTTCAGGGGTGTGTTGTCAAAGTGATAGTTACAAGGGTGGTCCTTCTTGCCAAAGGGTACTTTTATTCTTTTCTTGCCATTTAGTTTTAGTCCATGGTTTTGACACCAGCTATTTGTTTGGGAAAGGCCCTCTTGGAAGATCTTGGTGTTATCTGGGGAGTTTATGATAGCTCCAAGTTTACAGTCATCTGCAAACTTACTCACCTGTAGACCTTTAGCATTTGCTTTGACTTATGATAAGTAAATGCCAAAGAAGAGAGCCAAGGACTAAAGTCTGGGGTACACCACTAGAAACAGGTGTTTTGGAGGAGCTGGGTACTGTTTGTGAGCCAGTTTACTATCCAACAAACTGCATCAGGCTTTATATTTAACTTGGACAGTTTATCTACTTCTGAATGTGGAATGGTTTCAAACACCTTTGCAAGGTCTAGATATGTGATATGCATTGATTTTCCCTCATCCATTGCTTCAGTGATCTTCTCAAAGAAGTAGAACAGATTGAGAAGGCAGGATCTGTCTTTGATGAACCCAACCTGGCTTGGGTCAAGAGTTTGAAGGTTGCTTGTGTTATTATTTATTAAATCCATAATGATCCTTTCCATAGTCTTACAAATGAGACTGATCAGGTCTATCTTCTATAATTACATGAGTCAATTGATGTATGTTGCCATAGGTTCATAGGTGTGTACTAGGCTAATGGTCCTGGAGCCTTTACAAGCCTAGCCCATAGGACTACTCAGGTATCGTGCCACCCAACCTTAGTTTCCAGTGCCTCTGTTGAGTAGAGCCACTGGAGTAATCCCTGCGGTGAATTTTCTATTTCCCATCCACTCATCAAGATTTCTCTTGAAGTGGGTCATTGAGGTGCTCTGTTTGACATGTATGGGAAGTCTATTCCATAGTATGGGCAGTCTCTGGGTTATGAACCTCTCCCTCCAGCTTGTTCTGTTGATTGTGGTAATGAGGTTGAGGTCTCTGGAGTGTGTGGTGCAGAGGGATTGCAATTTCTTTAGATGTAGCATTTCTAACCGAGCTGGATCAGACGTGGCTTTGTAAGTCAAGCAGAGATCGCCTCTAAGTAGGCGATATGAGACAGAGAATAGTTGGAGTTTTTTGAGGCTGTCCATATAGGACAAGTGTTTAAGGCCTAGGATCCTCTTTGTGAGGTACTTTTGCAGCCTCTCAAGTTGTTGTAGGTGTCTAGTGAGGTACATGCCAAATGGGGCATTATACTCGATGACTGGCCTAATGAGGGAAGTGTAGAGGGAAACAATGATCTCTTTCTTCCTGGATGCAAAACCCTTAGTAAAGAGATGTGCCACATAGAAGGACGTTTGGACCACAGTGGACAATGTGGTTGTCAAAAGAGAGGTTGCTGTCAGCCTGTGTTCCCAGATCTCTTATAACACCTTCCATGTTCAGTGGACTACCATCGATGTGGTAATTCATGTGAACTGGGCTTTTCCTAAAGGGGATGATGACACATTTTTTGGCATTGAGCTTAAGACCATGATTCTGACACCAGTTTTTGGTCTCAGTGAGGCCATTCTGTAGGATGTTAACATCACTTGGGGAGTTAATAATAGCTCTCAGCTTACAATCGTCTGCAAACTTTGTCAGCCAGAGTCCTTTCATGTTGGCCTGAATTTCAGAGAAGTAGATACCAAACAGGAGAGGACCCAGGACCAAACCCTGTGGGACTCCACTCATGACTGGTCAGCAGTCTGACTTGGAGTCAGCTACTTTCACACTGTGGGTTTTATCTGTGAGCCAGTTTGCAGCTCACCTAGTGATATAGGGGTTGATGCCTAGGTTAGTTACTTTTTCTATGATTCCTGAGTGGGGAATGGTATCAAAGGCCTTGGCCAGCTCAAGGTAGGCTGTATGAACCACCTTACCTTCATCCATAGCTCTGGTTACTGACTCAAAGAAGTCGACCAGGTTGAGC
The DNA here is from genome assembly GCF_019279795.1 of Protopterus annectens. Lineage (NCBI taxonomy): Eukaryota > Metazoa > Chordata > Ceratodontiformes > Protopteridae > Protopterus > Protopterus annectens. The sequence continues at coordinate 1,625,263,794 of NC_056732.1, forward strand.
AGGCATGATCTACCCTTCATAAAACCAAACTGTGTGGGATCCAGAGTTTGGAGATTCTCTATATTGTTGTTTATTAGGTCCATAATGATGCATTCCATAGCTTTGGATATCAGACTCGTGGGGTGTTAGTTCACAGGGTCTGTAGTTGCTCCTCCTTTGTGGAGAGGGATGACTGTAGTAGTGCACCATTCACTAGGGACAAAGCCTGAGGTGAGGCTGTGATTGAACAGGGCACACAGGTGAGGTGTCACTTCACTCTGTAGTTCATGTAGAACACAGGCAGGGATATTGTCAGTTCTCATAGAAGCTGTATTCTTGGCTTTGGACAGTGCTGTTTTAACCTTTGCAGCAGTAATACTGGGTGCTTGGCAATCTACTGGTATTCTGATTTGCCTTTGGTGGGGGAGAGAGGGCTAAAGTTGGCACTGAATCTGTCAGCCAGTATATTGGCAATATCTGTTGGCTCAGCATAGGAGGTACCATTGTGCAGTAGCTCACAGCAAATCTGGGTGTTGCCGTGGAGATTCTTTATATAACTATAGAAGGCCTTGTGGTTGTCTTTACTATCTGCTGTAATTCTGTTTTCATAGCTAGCTTTAGAGGATTTGATGAGGGATCTCAACTTTTTGTTGAGGCTGATAAGGGAGTTTTTCCAGTCTTGGGACTTCACCTTATTCTCTATCAGTTTCCTCCTCCTGTTGTAGAGTTTGTTTATGGCAGGGGACCACCAGACTGGCTTCCTTTTTTTTGGAGGAGAGTGTCTTGGTTCTATTCGGTATGGCGAGATCCATGCATTTGTGTACGTGTTTGTACAGTGCATTGGTGTATGATTCGGCGGTCATGCAACTATTCTCCATTTGAATCGGTGCCGTGAAGTTAGCCACCTCTGTTTTTAGGAGCCCAAAGTTAGCTTTTGAGAAGATTTTCATGGTGGTTACCTTTGCGGTCATCCTTCATTCATCTGGTAGAAAGCCTGTTTGGCAGCAGATATTAAATAGCCCTGTAGAGGGTCTGAAGAATCTTGTTACATGCTGACCAGTAAGTAGCCTGATATATCTGTCCTCATGGAAGTACTGTCGGCTGTGGATAATGCCATGAGGACTTGTTCTTGGGAGATTTGAGGGGGAGATGAAGATGCTGTGATGCAATCTGGCAATATAGGTGGAGAAAAGGGATAAAGTTTGAGCTAAATTTGTCCATTAGCAGATTAGCCATGTGCACTGTATCCGAGTATGTGTTAACATTTACTATTTGATCTGTGCAATGTTGTGCATTGTTTCTGAGGTTTATTACATCGGTAAAGAAGGCTTTGTGGTTATCATTCACCATTGTGGCTATTTTTACTTCATATCTAACAGTAAAATAGTTTTGGCTTCACTGGAGGCTATGTTATTAATGTTAGTTATGCCATATCTGGCTTTGGTTGATTAGATCAGGGACCACAGTTCTCTGTTAAGTTTACCAAGAATGTTTTAGCATCTCGAGAGTTACATTTATTTTTGTGTGCACTGAGTTTTTTTCTTTTATTATAGAGCCATTTTAAATTTGGATTCTACCATAGAGGTTTCTTCATTGTACTGTATTTACTGTGGAGAGAGACAGAGGCATATCTGCATCTGTTTACATCTGCACAGAATTATGCGGTAAAAGGTTCTGCTTAAGCAGTGGGGTCATTAATTTAGTCAAGTCATCACTCAGTGGAGGCAGATTAGTCTTTTAACTGAAGTAAATACTGTGGGAAGAAATAGCCAGGGAATTGTTATGGCTAGGCATGTATAGGCCCTAGGGCTGATAGCCTAGTACCAACCTATGAACCTATGAATAATCTCTGAATGCTTAGGTAGTGAATAATGCTTTTGGCTCAAGTCATATGGTGAATGAGACTGATTTGTGGGTTTATTTGACCAGGAAGTAAGTGGCAATTGGTGGGGAGCAAAGCTGCCCCATACTGATAAGGACTAAGTCCAGAATGTTATAGCCCTGTTTTGAGGTGTGGACTAGCTGGTTCAGAGAGTTTGTATAGATGAAGCCCAGAAATTTCTGGACATAGATGTTTGAGGTTGTATAACTCTCACAGATTATGGAAGGGGTAGTTGAAGTCACACAGGAAAATGGTATTTGGCTTACTGTATGGAGATCCTCTGCTACTTAGGTAGGAGGTAGGGGCTGAGGGTGACATAGATAGGATCTTATAGTTAGCTATGATATGATAAGGGGCTTTGTTAATAGTAAGTTGGTCATGGAGGAGTTCCAAGCCATTGTCTTGTCTAATGAGTTGGGATTTTCTTAAGAATATGGACACATAGCTGCCTTTAGTACCTTCATCCAGTGTGGCGGGCCTGAACATGTGGTAGGCATTGAAACCCTACACTGATGGAGTGCTATCATTGGTACAGAACTATGTCTTCTTGATAATGTATATATCAATGTTTTCAACGGTGAGGAATGCTTGTAGGGATGTAAATGTTTTGTTACAGCTCCTAGCATTGAGCAGAAATACTTATATATTATTTGAATTTTGTTTTGTTAAGTTGGAAGTTTTAAGAGACTGATGTTACCTAAAAAGGCACTATGGGTTCAACAGGGATTTAGCAAATATACAAAAGCCTTGGGCGGCATAAGTACAGGCCACAAACCAGAAAGACACAGTCTGTCAGGTAAAAGTTGTTCTAAACAAAACAAAAATTAAACAATGAAGGATGGAGCAACTAACATGGCAATAAAAGTACAATAATAACCCAAAATAAACCAAAGCAGATTAAAGTATTTAATAGAAAAAAGTGAGCGCTTTCACAGTTATAAACTGTTTCATCAGACCTACTTGCATAAAATCAGCTAAACATTTAAATATCATTCAAAGACAATGCCTACCTTAAAACATCATAATTAGAATGCAACAGCATCAACAGTGAGAATACACCAGTCATGTAGAGAAAAGCAAGTTGATTGACATTTCAAGTATCACAACATTTCTTAAAGAAACAAAAACAGAAACCTATACAATAAAAACTAAGATCCCAAAACATACACTTAATATAAAAAATACACACACACACACACACACACACACACACACACACACACACACACACACACACACACACACACACACACATATATATCTTCTTCTTCTTTTGGCTTTTCCCGGTTAGGGGTCGCCACAGCGGATCATCTGTCTGCTCATGATTGGCAGTGGAATTTTTACAGTGTTGAGTTGCCAGCCCGGCACCCAACCTTCCACAGAAGGCACACACATGCACACACTCACACCTAGGGCCAATTTAGAGTGTCCAATCCACCTACTGCATGTCTTTGCCACGCGACCACAGGGAGGACATATAGACTCCGCACAGAAGGCACCCCAGCCGAACATCGAACCGGAGAACCTCTTGCTATATATATATATATATATATATATATATATATATATATTATATATATATATTATATATATGGGTCCACTTCTAAATCTTGAAAACTCATAATCTCAAAATACTGAGTCCAAAATCTCGAAAGTTCAAAATACTGAAAACTGAAAATACTGAATTTCATAATATTGAAAAACAGAGTACACCAACACTCACAATATTCCAGCACAACTACATAACAAAACATATTACTCTTCTCCAACTAATACATTAAAATAATAAAAAAAAAAAACAAACTAAATGATATTAAAAAAAGTGACCAGTTGGCATAATGGTTAAAGTCTTCGCCTCCCATACACAAGGTGCAAGGTTTGAGCCTGACATTCTACCAATGCCTGTTTGGAGTTTGCATGTTCTCCCTGTGTCTCTGTGGAGTTTCTCCCACATCCAAAAAAAAAAAATGCTGAGTGTTTCCATCTCAAAGTCACTAATGAATGGAGCTGTGGGCAGCAGCATAGACTCTACATGGTGCCCTATAGGGGGCAGAATTGTACAGACCAATTGCTTTGGGCATCTACTGTGGTGTGCAGTATCCTCAAGATAGGAGAATATGGATCCCAGACTGCACGCTGTGGCAGGGCTAGCCACTAGATGGTGTAAAATATGGCTCTAGGTGATTCAGCCATGTTGACTAATGTCGCCAAAATGGGCATGGATAGTTACCGGTGATAAGTGGGTTGAGGACCTGGCCTACTCTGACCTACGCCAGGGACCCTTGCTAATGGTGGGAGGGGTATATGTGCCCCATTGGCCAGTGTGTGCCTGCCATAAAGCCCAGCAGCCCTGGGTCAATAAGCTACTGGCTGGTCGGTGTCTAGTTGCCCAGCCTGGGTTACCTGGGATAGCTCTGTTGAGTGAAAGCTGGATGTAAAACCAAACAACCTGCCAAATATGAACTGAGAATTGCTACACTTAATGTAGGTTCACTGACAGGGTACAACTTGGAAGTGGATGATATGATGATATGGAGGAGGCTGGACATCCTTTGTATCCAAGAGACGAGAAAGGAAGGGTAGTGCAGCAAAGCCACTTGGCCTGGGATCCAGTGGCATAACTACATTAGAAGCGCCCTGAGGAAAACTTTTCCTAGGCGCCCCAACATCCCCCCCCCCAAGAACCCAAGCCATCGAGATGACCGAAGCCAAAGAAATCACATATAGTAGCACAAAAAATGCGTTATAACTTCCTACTAATAGTTGCATTAAAGACTTGTTTTATATCTTAATATTGTATGAAATAACCGAAGCAACTTAAGGTCAACAAGTTTTTCTTTTACTGAAGATTTAATTTTAATTGATGGACCACCAGGGTGGCTTGCTTTTAAATTTATTATATTTTGGTCTATATGGGTCTGACATTTCTATACATCTATTTGTGTTTGTCTAATTATAAAACTACTTTGTGAATGTGATGTTATACATGCAATATGAAATTTGTATATACTATGTTTTTGTGCTATCCTAAATTCTGTACTATATTGAGTGTTTTTTTAATGTTCATAATCAATACTGTAGACTGAATACTGCTGTTCATATTCAAAACAATATAATTGTACTGTCTTTTGGAGCTTTTCTCCACTAAAAAACAGGCTCCTAGCCCCGTCAGACTTTCCCAGTTAACAAATGTAATTAATTAAGTAATTAATTAATAAATATGTGAATTTTGAGACTTCATCATATAATTTTATATATATGCACAAGTCATAATACAGAATGGTTGGATTCTAAAACAAACTATCCTGGGCCATATAAAAGAGGTAATCAAAAATCCAGCAAACAATGCCATTCCACCACACTTTGCTGGGAAATAGTAACTATGGAAAACCTATACTAAACATACTCAAAGTGATGTGGGAGGAAACCCAAGCACCCGGAGGAAACCCACGCCAACCACAGGGAGAACATGCAGACTCCGCACAGAAGGCACCCCAGCCAAGGATCAAACAGGAGAACCTCTTGCTATGAGGCGACAATGCTAACCACTGCACCACCATGGCCACCCACCTGAAATACAGTAATACAAGCCATTATTCTTTCAGTACAACAAGAAACCTATAAGAGGCTTTGTGAAATGAAATAAAGTTGAGCCAAATAAAATATGAACGTATTTGTGGCCCCTTATAACCTAGTATTCTGATTATCACAAAATATATCTCTGATATATATGCGTATATATATATATATATATATATATATATATATATATATATATATAAAATGCAGTAAAACCAAACAAATACCCAGTGGTGCCTTCCAGATGGCTAGGTGCACCCAATTCAGCACAAGGAATACAAAAACTCTCACACACAAACTTGGCAACTACACAAAACAATGACTCTGTGACAATAATAAAATATCACATCCAGAATGCCATTATACAATGCTGAGTTGACAGCCATAAAGCATAAAATGTAATAAATGTATTAAACGATAACTATGTGCAAATAATACATAACTACATATTGAATGGTACAAAGTGGAAATTCACCAGAAGCAGGGACCAATTAAAAAACATTTAAAAAAATATTCTAGACCATCCTGAGAGAAACTCACTATGGCAGTGAGACTATTATGCTAACTTGCAGCTACAAACTCTGGTGCTGCTTGGCTTTTGAGGAGTGTGGTTACCTATCACACACCAGTATGAGCAGATTCTGTCACTGAAAAGCTTTGCGGGGAAACTCAGTAAATTACTTATGCTTCTGTTATATTTACAGCACATCTATTGTTAACTTACTTGCTTAGTCAAATTAATTCCTATCTTGAAGCTCTTCTCTAGTTTTGAATAGCTGTTCCATTTCACTGAATTATATTTCAGTGTTTGTAAGGTATGCATATGACAGATTACAAAACATTGGTAATAATAATCTTCCTTCATCAGCTAGCACTTTTTAACAGAACTGTTCCCGTTTTGCTTTTTTAAATCAGTCAAATCACATTTGATAAAAAAGAGACATCATTCAGTCAACAACAGTAACAGAATTACCTTGGTTGGGTTTAACAGCTTCTGGAACTGGATACAACTGCTGGCCACTGATGTAATGTTTTCTCTCAGTCATCCAGAGATCTCGGTTTCAACTTTTGTTAACTGTAGCAGTAACACGTCTCTCACTCCTACATTTGTTTCCCCTTGTGTGTAAATAAACCAAATGCAAGAGGGATATCACTCTGCAGAGCAAGAGTTCCCTCCTAAACCTCATAATCCAGCCAAAAGAAACGAAGCCAGCGACCGTCCGACCATGTCTGAAACCCCGATCTCTCTACATGACGCCCGCATAACGAAATTCCCGCGAGAGCTGAGAGAGAGCTCTGAGCTCACTCCTCATTGGCCTTGACTGCAAGGGAAGCAGTTCGGAGCTCCTCTGTTCTGTGCGGTAGTTGACCGCACAGATGTCTGGGTATCCTACAGCACAGGTTGCTGGGTACCCGTTTCTCTGCATTCGGACTGCCGATAAAGGCAGTCTGAATGAAATTTTTGTTTCACAGATTTTTTTTCTTGTTTTTTTTTCTAGGTGGGAGGGCTGAAGACTGGGATTCTTACCACCAGACGATGGACATTTACTAAAGTACAATCCGTGACAACATCCGTCGACCCAAAGTGCACCCTGCTGCTTGACGCCCTGAGGCAATTGCCTCACTTCGTCTCTCATAGTTATGCCACTGCTGGGATCCAGCCCCTACTACTCAGGAGGGGAACATGCTAGAAATGGTGTAGGAATTGTGGTGAGAAAGAAGCTTCAGAAGGCAGTGAGGGATATCATCAGAATTAATGACAGACTCATGGCAGTCAAACTCCAGTGTACTTATAGAGCACTATTCATAATCTTAGCATATGCCCCACAGCAGGGTTGTGATAGTGAGGGAAAGAGTACATTCAGACAGCAGTTGCAGGACCTACTAGATAAAGCAGGACAACATGAATTGGTGTTGATAATGGGTGACTTGAATGCACATATTGGGACAGACAGAACAGGATATGAGGACTGCCTGGGTCTACACGGGTGGGGCAACAGGAATAAAGAAGGAGAAGCCATTCTAGACTTCTGCCTCACAAATGGCTTGATAGTAGCTGACACATGGTTCATAAGATCACATACAAGAGTAGCCAACATGCAACACAGGTAGACTTCCTCCTAGTAAGAAAAAGGCACTGGGGTAGAATCTATGATTGCAAAGTCATCTCCAGTGAAACAGTTGTCCCACAGCATAAACCACTAGTTGCCACAGTCAGCTGCAAGCAGTGGTCAGAGAAGGCTTTAAGGTCAACAGAGACCAGGCTGAAGACCTGGAAGTTGACTGGAGAGAAAGTACAACAGTTCAAGGAATTACCCAGGGCTCTAGCACCCCAAGAAGAGGAGGAAATTGGTGGAGTTGAACAAGAATGGCAGAGCATAAAAACAGCATGTGTTAGAACTACAGAAAAGATATGTGGCCGAGACAGGTATGGAAATAAGGTACATAAAGAAAGCTGGTGGTGGAATGCAAAATTCCAAGAAGTCATCAAAAGAAAGAAGGAGTGCAAGAAGTGGGAGATAGAAAAGACTGAACAGGCTAGGAAGGACTACTGGTAGGCTAACAAAGAAGGTAAGAAAGAAGTTGCAATAGCAAAGAATAGGCCCTCAGAGGCACTCTACCAACTTCTGGAAAGTGACTCAGTAAGGGGCACAAAGAAACTATACCAGGTTGCAAGGCAAAGGCAGAAAGATAAAGAAGATAGTCAGACATCCTTCATAAGGGATGCCAGCAACAACCTGTTCACCAGTCCACAGGACATCAAAGGCAGATGGAAGGAGTATTTCCAGCAGCTTCTGAATGAAGAAAACCCCACAGAAACTGTACTGCTCAGAAATAGCCTACAATGAGAGAAGAAGAGGAGCATACCATAGAAGAAGTAAGAACAGCACTAAGGAAGATGA